>NC_073647.1:31567725-31870756 GCF_029407905.1 Bubalus kerabau | reverse complement strand
ACCCCAGCCTATAAATCTACAAATATTCATTTGATTCTGTCTCCTACCTACAGGGACATTACTTGTTAATCTAAGTTCAGATGGTGACTAGAACAGTTTCAAGAAGTATAAAGTTCTCGACAGACATAAAGATTAACCTGCTGGAAGACTCACCAAAGAGAAAAACTTCTTTCTCCTGGGTGCATTTAATTTGTTTTCCTTCAGATCTATATGGGTTTCCCTGATAGCCCAGTTGGTAGAGAATCCACCTGCAATTCAGGAGACCCTGGTTCGATTCCTGGGTTTGGAAGATCCACTGGAGAAGAGAAAGGTTACCCTCTCCAGTATTCTCAGGCTTTCCTTGTGGCTCAGCTATGAAAGAATCTGCCTGTAATGCAGAAGACCTGGGTTTGATCCCTGGGTTGGAAAGATCCCCTGAAGAAGGGAACAGCTACCCACTCCAGTATTCTGGTCTGGAGAATTCCTTGGACTGTATAGTCCATGGGGTTGCAAAGAGTTGGTTATGACTGTGTGATTTTCACCTTCAGATTGATGTTGACCTCAGGGAAATAATGCTACCTTTTTTTGATCTTTATACTTCCACTCTGTCAAAGGACACTTTCTCTACTCTCCTTTATCTGGCTCTGTCTGCTTCTCTGCTACTTGATGATAATTAGACCTACTGAAGAGATAGCTTTTGGTGCCCTTTGGTTCTATTACAATGGGCAGCCATGGAAAACGGAAAGGCCAGGGGAGCGTGGCAGTGGGACAAATACAGATGAATGTGTGGGCTGCTGCACACCAGGGCTCAGAAACCTGGTGGGCAAAGGAAGGGCTTGAAGATGAAGTCTCCCAAGACAGACTCTCCTGCTACTCAGTGTCCTTGAAGATTCAGAGCAGCAGCCATGCAAAAGCCAGAGCAGGCTCAACAGGATAAAACATTCAAGAATCTCAAGTTTAGCAAGAAGGGGCATTCATTCCCAAGGTGGATGTACACTTGGGCTGCTGTCACTTTTGAAAGTTGTTGTTAATGGAAGACAATTTGACTTCCCTTTCTAAATTCACAAGCTATAATTAGGTATATGTGGACAAAGTACTTGCATAGAATGTTAAAAAGTAATGATTCACCATGTTTCTTCATCAAGAAATAGTCCTTTGTATTTTGATGGATCCTCTGTATTAAAGCAACAAGCTGTCAGGATGCCAACTACCTTTCTTTGTGGCTTATCAATATGTTATGAGAGAGACACCGTTAAAAATAGCAGTGAAGTCAACAGAAGCTTGGGGATTAGAACTAACTCCATGCCCTCCATCATTTGTTTTCCTTCCTCAGAGACAGCTCTGCGGAGGCTTAAACATTTCATTCAGAGACTTTTACGATATGAAAGATTGGAACTCTTTGTACTGCTTCTAAAATAAATTCTAGGTGTTAAGTTGCTTTAAATGAGTTGAAAAGTGTTTAGGATTCCAAGTTCAGTAAGCTGCTGCCCATTTTCAAGATATTAAAACTGAAGTTTGGGTTGTTTAAGGAGCCTCCCATATAAGAGTAGGGGAAAGGATAAATTGGGAGAGTGGGACTGACATATACATGCTACTATATATAAAATAGATAATTAATAAGGACCTACTGCATAGCACAGAGAATTCCACTCAGTACTCTGTAACTGCCTATATGGGGAAAGACTTTGAAAAAGAATAGATATATGTATATGTGTTAATATAACTGAATTGCTTTGCTGCACACCTGAAACTAACTAAACATTGTATAACAGTTTCACTTTGCTGTACACCTGAAATTAATACAACATTGTAAATCAACCATACTCCAATATAAAATAAAAGGTTTTAAAAAAGAAAGAAGCTTCTCCTAATGAGAAGCTTCTCATCCTAACACAGCTATGATGAACGTCAGGAGTCTCATTGAAACCTTTTTCCAAATTCCAAAGCACATGTCCCTCTCACCAAAGAACTCTGTAGAAAAATAAGACTTTGTTTTTAAGGTACAAGAAAAAAAACACTAAGATATAATAAAAACATATCTACTCTCCATGGGCATAACCTCTGAGAAAGGACCACAAGCAATGTCTACTATTATTTTGCACTTCAAGAAAAATACAGACATATTTTCCTCTAAACTATGTCCAAAGAGACAGAGCCTGAGCCCAAGCTTTCTTTGCTCCTTTCTGCTTTATGACCCCATGAGTCTATCACCTAATACTTTGCAAACTAAAAGTCCACAGTAGTTTCTGATATCTCCATTTGTGCCTGAAAGTGAGACAGAAAGTATGAGCATAAAATCGCTTGCCTGTTACATGCAGTTAATATTAATGTTGCATAATGAAGTAGGATATGTTGATCCTATTTTGATTGAGGAGCTTTAAGGAGTGAAATATGATGTGCTCAAGCAGCATTGGTGAAACTATTTTTCTCCTAAATGTCACATAGTTAAGAGCCCATTGAGACATACTCATTTATAGAAACCTCCTTCTCCCATGCCTTAAATCCAAGTCAAATATGAATGGCATAATGGTTTAATGAACCAACATTCCTCTCAAGTTATAGCTAACAAAGAGTAAGAGAGACAAGAATATTTCCTGTAACTATCTGCTTCTTCAATAACCCTATCTCCATAGTATGTCCCCTAGTCACCTCCATTAGATGGCATGAGTTTGTAGCTGAACTTACTTCACTCTTTATTCACTTCCTTTCATCTATTGAGAGGATACCTTTTGCCTTTCAAAGTTCAGCTCTCAGTCTTGAAACAAGGCTGCTCACCTTTTTACCAAGTGAATTCTTACCAAGTGAAAGTCAGAGAGGATCACTTTCAAAGTGAGACTGACAGAATTCAGATTATCACAGAACACAGAACTACAAACTTACAGGAAAGCAAACAGGTGCTCCACTGAGATCTCAAGCATGGCTGGGAGTGCTTGGGAAGACAAGTGAGGAGGGCCCTACGAACAAGCTTTGAAGAAATTCACTTTAAGAGAATTATGAAAAGAATGCTGCATAAAATGAGGAGATTATCCTAGCACTGAAGAAGGGGAATAGGAGCATGCTTATAAAAAATATTTACTCCAGGAAATGAGATCACACTGTAGTCACCATCTAACACCTTTCATCAAAAGCAAACAAACCTTATAGGAAAATAAAATACCAGCACGTGGTCTTAAACAATACTAGCACTAATAAAGAATTACTGCAGAAACTGCATCCCTGAAGCTTCTCAACTGATATTCCCATAGAAGACACCAGAACAATTATAACAAAAGTAATATGCAAAAATATCCATGAAGACAGCCTTCTTGAATGAAGTAAGACTTCAGCTTTAAAAATTGAAAGGGCAAAATTAGAGAATATAGATGAACACCTATACATGCCCTGACTAAATTTCTGAAATTTAAGCATAATTCATCTTTCAATCATCTAGTCAGAAAAACAAAAACAACTCAAAACAGATTCCTTACAAAAGAGAAACAAATGTTGGTTCCAGGCTCATTAGAGCTTGATAATATATGCATTTATACACATGCATATATATTAAACCATATTTCCCTATAACAACAAAAATATATTAAACATATATTCTTAAAATCCTCAATAAAATACTAGTGACATGAATACATCAAATACTATAGGTATAAAGTTATTCAGTAATTTCAGGAGGCATAGCAACCACTTCAACTCTTAAACCTCTATTACCTCCAACCTCAGTATACTTTTAAGAGAAAACAAAGCCTCATCCCACTTTGATCTACTTCCTTAATCAACATTTGCATGATCCAGACACGCGCAATTAGTATTCACTTCTCATTGTACAATAAGTACTTGATTTTTCAATTGTATATCCCACTGCCTTTCCTGGGCTCTGCTGGTGGCTCAGATGGTAAAGAACCTGCCTGCCAATACAGGAGATCTGGGTTCCATCCCTGGGTCAGGAAGATTCCCTGGAGAAGGAAATGGCAACCCACTCCAGTGTTCTTGCCTGGAGAATTCCATGGACAGAGGAACATAGCAGTCTACAGTCCATGGGGTTGCAAAGAGTCGGACATGACTGAGGGCTCTCCACTACTGATTACCATTTTCTCTCTATTAACTCTTTGCTAACAATTATAGATGCAAATTTTTTCCATTCTAAAAACATACCACTCACAGACTAGTTAAGAAAAGCTTCTTCCAACCCAATTTCCTTTTTCCTTAGCCATTTCATTTTTTCACTCCTTCACTTCTAAACTTCTCGAAATTGTGGTCTGCATTGGCTACTTCCATCTCCCCATATTTCCCATCTCACAATTTGAGTTTGTTTTTTTTTTTTTTAACCAAGATTAGCGGCTTTCTTATTATTAAAACCAGTGAGCACTCACAGCCTTATCTTACTCAGTCCCTCAGCCATGGTCTGATTGAATGCAACTGGCTTCTAGAAATACTTTAGTCTCCTGTTGTCCACAACACACTGTTTATTTTCTTCCAACCTATCTGGGAACTAACTCTCAATCTTTATTGCCAGATTCACTGCTCTGATCTATTCCTTAAATGCTAAGTCTGTGTCAAGTTTCTTACGTAGGCCCCTTTTATCACTTTACACTGTCCAAACATGATCTCACCCATTCCCCTGGTTTAAATGATAACATAAATGTTAAGGATTCCTAAACAAATCCAACAACACACATTTATATGCACATCCCACAGGTTTCTCAAATACTATTAATACTACTTTACACTCACTAGCCCTTTGCATATTATCCTGTATGTATAGCTTTCCTCTTCATTTACTACTTTTTCCAAATGTGAATCAATGCACACATTTTATTAAGTATCCAGATATGTTTCCCTTAATATGCAGACACCTTACCATGTCACTAAATAATATATGGCACACTTTTACAATGCATTACTAAATACATGATGCTGAAGCTCCAATAGTTTGGCCAACTGATACAAAAAGCTGACTCGTTGGAAAGACCCTGATGCTGGGAAAGATTGAAGGCAGGAGGAGTAGGGGGTGACAGAGGATTTTGAGATGGCTGGATGGCATCATGGACTCAATGGACATGAGTTTGAGCAAACTGCAAGAGATCGTGGAGGAGCCTGGTGTACTTCTGTCAATGGGATTGCAAAGAGTCAGACACAATTTAACAACTGAACAATAAGAATATGCAACAGAGATAGCATATAATATGTAAAGCCTAAAGTATTAGCTTTGTATTCCTTTACATAGAAGTTTGCAGACCCCAGCCCTATGGCCATGAAGACAATCTTTTGTGTCACCATTGTACCAGTAGAACTTACTTTGGTGATAGAAATTTCTATAATCCGTGCTGTCTCATATGATAGACACCAGCCATACGTGGCTATTGAGTACCTGAAATGTGCTTAATGGGTTTGAGGAACTGAGTTTTTTTTTTTTTTTTCTAGTTTTATTTACTGATAATTTCTAATTTAATTGATTTAAAATGTCAAATACCTACAATTTCAATACAGTTTGTATCTTATATTTAAAAACAAAGAATATTGAGAGCTGAATCATTTCAATGAGATAAACAACAAAGACTCAACATCTCTTAATATTATCCAGAAACAGATTTTAAAATACACAGTGGAACACTAAGTGGCAAACAAAACTATAATACATCCAAAGGTTAAACTCCTTTGAAAAACAGCTGCTGTGCAATTCTCAAGAATGGGATTTCCATGTTTCGTTAATACATCTAAAATATGTCCACTGCCTACTACAAATCCTGATGATCCTCAGAAAGCTGGTCTGAATCAAGAACTGAGTTTTTGGTATTATTTAATCCACTTAAATTGCAAGATGTGTATTGTGGTTACTATAATGAACAATGTAGTCTTAATGTTTTTATCTAAGTTTTAACACTGTATCTTTCAGAACTGTCTTAAATCCAACTAGATGTCTGTACATGTTGTCAAATCAAATTTCATTTTCTCATAGGAATTAAAAAAAAAAAATTCCTAACCTTTTTCCTGGGCTTCCCTGGTGGTCCAGTGGTAAAAAATCCACCTGTCAATGCAGGAGACATGGGTTTGATCTCTAGATCAGGAAGATCCCCTGAAGGAGAACATGGAAACCCACTCCAGTATTCTTGCCTGGGAAACCTCATGGACAGAGGAGCTGACGGGCTACAGTCCATGGAGTTGCAAAGAGTTGGATACAACCGAGCAACTGAAAAATAAGAATAGTCATTTTCCCATGGTGATACAAATAGAATAATATACAGGTAGCAGAGTGGGGTTGGTAAGATCCCCTGGAGGAGGGCATGGAAACCACTCCATTATTCTTGCCTGGAGAATCCCCATGGACAGAGGAGCCTGACGGGCTATAGAGTCAATGGGATCGCAAAGAGCTGGACGCGACTGAGTGACTAAACACAGCACACAGCAGAGTGGGGAAGATGTACGTGACTTCTAGAGGCCAGAGTCAACCTCAGAAAATTCTGTGACTTTTTTTATATCATTTTCATGACACTTATGCACTAGGATTAGTTCTTACTTCTAAGTAACTTATTCCTAATACTAATACAATTATTATCCATATTTTCCATATGGGGAACTGTGGCACAAAGTTTATGTCCAAGGGCATAGAGACAGTAGGTATCACAACCAAGACTTGTACCCAGGCCATTTTGGTGGCAGAGCTCATGCTGTTAAACCACTGACACAGCAAGTGTGGCTTTTTTCTATCTTATTGCACTAGCTCAGACCACTAATCACTGCATTAGTAAACTGGTAGTGGTTACACTCTTTGTCTTATCCCTGATTTTAAAGTGATAATATTTTAGTATGGTATCTGATTCATTTTTGTTAATAAATTTTATCAAGTAAAGGAGTTCCCTATTTCTTGTTTGCAAAATTTTATCATGAATTATGTAATTCATGAAATAGAAATTTTAATCAAAAATTTTTGATTTTCTGCATATACTGAAATCATCACATAACTTTTTTACCTTTAATCTCTTAGTATGATGAATCATTTTTCTAATGTTGAATTAAGTTTGCATTCCTGGAATAAACACAATCATGATGTTCTATGTATATAAATGTATATAAGCTGTATGTTATCTATATGTCATATATGGTATTTATATGGTGAGAGAGAATATGGAGCTGGTTTGCAATTTTTAAGAGTATTTTAGTAGCAATTTTCAGGACCAAGACTAGCATGCAGTTTTCCTTTCTTCTACTATCTTTATCTGGTTTTTCCATCAGGTACATATGCCTAATTCAATCAGTTAAAGAATACCCTTTTTCATTCTCTTGGCAGTCACTATCTCAGGTCTGTCAGTCTTTGGAGGCAACTTACTATGTTCCCTCTGGCTGGTTTTAACTCCATTTCTTTGTTTCAGTATTCCATAGTTTATATATCAATGTGCTTAGGTGTAAGTTTAATCTTATTTGTTCTTTTTGGGATCAGTTTGAGAGTTTCTTTCACAAACTACGGAAAATACTTAACTATAAACTTATTGAAAATTTCCTCTCTTCCCATCTTCCTATTGTATCCCTCTAGTATTTCGACTAGATATGTTAATCCTTCTAAGTTTGTCATGCATTATTCTCAACATAGATTTTGTATTTTCCATCTCTGTTTCTCTGTACTGAATTCTGAGTAATTTCTGATGTATAGTCAAGTTTATGAATTCTCTTCAGCAATGTTTAACATTTTTTAAAACCATACACCAAGGTTTTTTAATTTTTAGAAGATCATTTTTACCCTTTTTTTTTCAAATTTCACTAACAAAATTAGTCAATTGGATAATTTATTTTTCTTAGCCAAATTTTCAATACCCTCTATTTCTCTAAACATGTTAAATATGCTCATTGTATATTGTTTTTTTCTGATAATTCCAGTGTTCACAGTCTTGGTAGTTTGGTTTCATTTTAGGACTTGATTGTTTCTGTTGATACTGAAGAGTTTTTTGTTTTTTGTTTTTTGTTTTTTTTTTATCTTTTAAGAGTTTTGACTATGAGTTCAATATTGGGTATGTAAACGTGCAGAAGAAACAATTATTCAATATTAGGAATCAAGTTGAAGCAATTTCCCTTTTGATAGGTCAAATGAGATAAAATATATGGTTATCTTGATAGATGCTAAAAGATATCTTGTAACATTTGTCACCAATTCCAGATTTCTTTTAAGAAAAGAGTAAACTAAAAGTAGCATGTATCCCTAAATGCTGTGTATCTTAAAATATGATATACTGGTGCTATCTGCGCTAAAATCTTCAAAATATTGTTTCAAAAGGTTTATTTATTCCACAGATTTCGAGAAATAGGCCTTCCAGGATGGTGGGAAACTAGAAAGAGGTACTTATTAGGGACTTAGGGGCACAGACTACTTTACTCCCTGGGGGAAAATGTGACCTCACTGATACCGAGTTTGGACCAAGATCTAAGAAAGCCTAACACAAACCTCTCCTTAGAAACGCTAAACAAAGAGATGTGTACATTTTCCTTCAGTAGTGATGTGAGTCCTAAACAGAAAAGAACTGTAAAATAATATTAGGCTTTGCTCTTCTGGGAAATCTGAACCTTTTGCAGACAGTGTCATCAGTTAGGTGCTGCTCCTTTGGAGACTGAGGGATGCTACACTGTTATATGTTATAGGATTTTGTGTCCTTGGCTAAATGAACCTGGAAATTACAGTAAGCTGTGAGTTGTATATGCTGGTCTTTTCCAATTAATCAACAGAATTTCTGAAAGCATGTGACAGGACACTCATGCCAGGGGCTGACAGATTGAGTTAAAAAAAAAAAAAGTATGACCAAAATGTTTGGAAAATAGTATGCATTTAAACACATCCTCTTCTTGGAAAATTACAACACAGTAGATAATTAAAGGCCCCATAAATTCCAACCATAAGGATAACTTCTTGGTTCAGATAAAGGGTTAGCAACCTTTTTTTCTGTAAGGACCAGATATAAACATTTTAGACTTAGCAGGTCAAATGGTCTCTGTTGCATCTACTCAACCCTGCATTTGAAGTACAAAGCAACCACAGAAAATACCTGAACAAATGCCATGGCTCTGTTTCAACAGAAGTTTATAAAGAGAGACAGAGGGCTGGGTATGACCCATGTGCCATAGCTTAGGCAAATGACCATATCCTACACATATCTGATCACAAAAATTTTATTCACTCAAATCTCAATCCATAACCTATGTGCTTTAAAGTAATAGGCAAATTGAAATGATAAATAAATCCTACTTGAAAAGCAAGCAGGACTTCCCTGGTGGCTCAGGTGTTATTGCGGGAGACCTGGGTTGGATCCCTGGGTTGGGAAGATCCCCTGGAGGCGGGCATGGCAACCCATTCCAGTATTCTTGCCTAGAAAATTCCATTGTCAGAGGAGCCATGCGAGCTACAGTCCATGGAGCTGCAAACAGCTGAACATGACTGAGTGACTAAGTACACACATTTGAAAGGCAAAGAATGTTTAAAACTTTTTATAAGCTTTCTATAGGATTTATGAAGGATACAGTTATCTAAAAAATATTAGGGTAATAGAATAGTGATAGGATTTTAAAATTTGTATTGTTTTCCATTTCCTTATACATGGACTTTTAATACTCATTTCTCACTCAACCTGTCTTTAATGATATGTCTGTCTTGTGATTATGTTATAGAAAATCAATTTGAAGTTATGATATCCAGAGTTGGGACTAAAATATAACAGAATATTAGAATCACAATTGCAAATTTACTAGCTTTTAAGTTGTATGACTCTTTGTACATGTGCTCAGTTGTGTCCGATTCTTTGAGACCCCATGGACTATAGCCCGCCAGGCTCCTCTGTCCATGAGATTCTCCAGGCAAGAGTACTGGAGTGGGTTGCCATTTCCTTCTCCATTTAAATTGTATACATGTTATGATTTTCTTGTCTTAAAAGTCTTAGTGAGGTATTATGTTTCCATGAACCGAAAAGCCAACTCTGTGGTAGACAAGTTTGATAAATGCTGACTATAGGACCACTAACTTAAGTATGTGGTGTCTGCAAACCTTACCTCATAACTGCTATGACTTTTGATCATTTTATTTGGAACTTTAGTATTTATATTATTAAGCAACTCAATCAATGGAAGATAAAAGTACTATAAACAAATAGATCTCTTTCTACTTTCTCAATTTAATAATTTTTTCCTCCTTCTGCTTGGTTGATGTGACCTAAATGTATAATTTGTCCTTCATTTTTTAATGTTAACAGTATCTTAAGGCAAGGCATTCCTAGAGATTTAAGGAAAGTAAAATATTTATATGAAAGAGTATAAAGTTCACTTTTAGCTTAATCACTGTGTGAACCTTAACAAAATCACTTTACTTCTTTGACCAACAGTTTCCTCATCTGTAAAATAGGATAATTAAACCCTTCTCATGAGGTGATTTCTAATGCTACCTCATCATACATATGTGAACACCTGAGTATAGCTCCTGACGAAGAGCATATGCTTGAGAATGGATAGCTGCATTTGAAGATGTGAGCACTTCTTAAATTTTCCTCGCCAGGACTCTTTTACAGTCTAAATGTGTTTAGAAGGCATGTTTTATGCTTTAGAAGACTCGCTTAAGGGGATCAACACAGGAATCAAAGTCCATTGCATTCGCATTTCAAAATAAGATATTGTGAAGATTCCCCACACGGTTTAGGAAGAATCTTCCCCAGAGAGAAATGTGCTAATAGAGTCCTAAATAGTATAGTGATTGCCAGACAGCATTATTCATCCTCATGACAACTCCAGAGCAAACAGCCTGGGGAAGGCCACAGTCACATTACTAACAGTGGTTCAGACTTGCTTATTTTAAAAGCATTCAATCAGCCAAAGCTCCCTTTCCACTAACGATTTCCAATCACAAACCTCTCTTGGTTGACAGCAATGGATTTCTCATTACAATGTGCTATCATTACAGGTTGGCCTTCCCCATGGCTTTACTTCAGGTTAGAAATACCTCACCTCTATTTCACTGACCTGCAAAGATCAGAAAATAAACCTATTTCCAGTCTACACAGAACATGTTATGATTTATCAGAAGACTATGTGCTATTTATTAAAAGGTGAGTTTGTCCCCAACTCACTTTTTATTATAAATAGATGTTATCATGCTTGCATGAGTGCATTCAAAGTCTTATTCAATTTTTTTGAAGAGCTAGAACCTTTGAATTGGTTTCCCAGACTGTTTTAGGCAATCGCCACCTAGTAAAAGCAAAGCTATTTGAATATCTCCATTATGGAATCTGGTTTGCTGTCTATAGGCCTCTATACATAGCACTTTCAATTAGGACACCTGGCCTATTCTTTAAATGTCCCCACAGGACATAATCTAATTTTAAACTCCAATCTTCATTAGTGCAGTATAGCCTCAACCCTTAATCTCCAGCCTAATTTAATTCTGTTCATCTCCTCTTTGTCTGACCTCTATAAAACTAACTTACAAGGGTCTTCACACTCTTGTACATATCTTGCCTGGATGAATAGCATCGAGGATTCCAGTAAGCAGATAGAAGATGGCTGGATTATGGACTATATTTCCAAAAATTCACAGACTTCCAAGCCTCTGGCCCTTGGGTCACAATTTCTCTACCTAGATCCACCTTCCTTCCTTCCACTGGGAAACTTCAGTTTACTGTTCCACTGAGAGTGATCTACTACAGCAATTGTCTTTGTAGGTTTTCTTTTATGCCTCACTAGGTGAGAAAGCCTTCAAGGGCTGAGACCTATCTTTTTATTCTCTTTGCATATGAGGAATGAGGGGGCAGTACTGTGCTGGTTGCCTTCATCCTCCACTTAAGCGAACACTACAGACCACTTCAATGATGCTTGAAACACTTGACCTTTAATCTTGGGTTCCAGGCTCCCTAAGTCTTCTTTATTTAACTGTTCTCTCTCCATTGCCCTTGGTAATTTCACTGACTGATGGGTTTTGAGTTAGATCCAAGTTCAAAGTCCAGGTGTGTCCTTTACTAGCCCTGTCACCATAAAGAACACACTTCTTAGCTCCTTTTCTTTTCACTGACCATCAACATATGATTCTTTGCACACTTGCCTGATACAGCAATTGTAACTTCCTCAAAATCATGGATATATTTAGTCCCCCACACCTAGCTTCATACATGTTACAGGTAGGCAATCAGGAAATACTAAATAAGTGAATCCTCTCAATATGCCATTCATTCATTCACTCAATTTGTATTTGAGGACACTTTTCTTTTACTTACGTTATAGCATTTTGAAGTGGGGCAGTCCTGGATTCAGAATCTATTGATAACTTTGTCACCTGAAAGTGAAAGTCACTCAGTCATGTCTGCTTCTTTGCAACCCCATGGACTATAGCTTGCCAAGCTCCTCTGTCCATGTGGATTCTCCAGGCAAGACTACTGGAGTGGGTTGCCATGCCCTCTTCCAGGGGATCTTCCCAACCCAGGGATCAAACCCAGGTCTCTCTCATTGCAGGCAGATTCTTTACCATTTGAGCCACCAGGGAAGCCCACCTTAGTCACCTCTTACTATGCAATTTCATACTACATTTTTTACATGTCCAACTTTCCACTCAATTATAAACTCTTAAGGGGAGACAGTATATATTGTTCATCTTTAAGTTATTCCTCTTTAAAGGTTATCATGGGGACTCACAAGTCTGACTCCCATAAAAGGGTGCTTAATGAAAAGTAAGTGCAAAATCAGAGTAACAAGTGCCAAATACTTTATATAAATGAGGTGTTTTCATGATTACTGTGTTGGGTCCTCTCATTAGAACCCTTTCTGTGGCAGCACTTCCATGGGTTACAGCATGATCTTGATAAATGAGGAAGATATGACTTTTGAGTTTCCCCTCTGCTGCTTTCTATATGTGTTACACCTTCAAATCCCTGACAGTTATCAGCCTTGACACTATTGCTATAAGGTAACAGTTATGTTAGGTAGGCGGTGAGGAGATACCCCTCGTCTAAGGTAAGGAGCAATGGCTGAGCTTTGTTGGAGAAGCTGTGAAGAGATACCCCACGTCCAAGGTAAGAGAAACTCAAGTAAGACGGTAGGTGTTGCAAGAGGGCATCAGAGGGCAAACACACTGAAACCATACTCACAGAAAACTAGTCAATCTAATCACACTAGGACCACAGCCTGGTCTAACTCAATGAAACTAAGCCATGCCCGTGGGGCAACCCAAGACGGGCGGATCATGGTGGAGAGATCTGACAGAATGTGGTCCACTGGAGAAGGGAATGGCAAACCACTTCAGTATTCTTGCCTTGAGAACCCCATGAACAGTATGAAAAGGCAAAAGGATAGGATACTGAAAGAGAAACTCCCCAGGTCAGTAGGTGCCCAATATGCTACTGGAGATCAGTGGAGAAATAACTCCAGAAAGAATGAAGGGATGGAAACAAAGAAAAAACAATACCCAGCTGTGGATGTGACTGGTAATAGAAGCAAGGTCCAATGCTGTAAAGAGCAATATTGCATAGGGACCTGGAATTTCAGGTCCATGAATCAAGGCAAATTGGAAGTGGTCAAACAAGAGATGGCAAGAGTGAATGTCGACATTCTAGGAATCAGTGAACTGAAATGGACTGGAATGGGTGAATTTAACTCAGATGACCATTATATCTACTACTGCGGGCAGGAATCCCTCAGAAGAAATGGAGTGGCCATCATGGTCAACAAGAGAGTCCGAAATTCAGTACTTGGATGCAATCTCAAAAACGACAGTATGATCTCTGTTCGTTTCCAAGGCAAACCATTCAATATCAGGGTAATCCAAGTCTATGTCCCAACCAGTAATGCTGAAGAAGCTGAAGTTGAACAGTTCTATGAAGACCTACAAGACCTTTTAGAACTAACACCCAAAAAAGATGTCCTTTTCATTATAGGGGACTGGAATGCAAAAGTAGGAAGTCAAGAAACACCTGGAGTAACAGGCAAATTTGGCCTTGTAATACAGAATGAAGCAGGGGAAAGGCTAATAGATTTTTGCCAAGAAAATACACTGGTCATAACAAACACCCTCTTCCAACAACACAAGAGAAGACTCTATACATGGACATCACCAGATGGTCAACACTGAAATCAGATTGATTATATTCTTTGCAGCCAAAGATGAAGAAGCTCTATACAGTCAGCAAAAACAAGACCAGGAGCTGACTGTGGCTGAGATCATGAACTCCTTATTGCCAAATTCAGACTTAAATTGAAGAAAGTAGGGAAAACCACTAGACCATTTAGGTATGACCTAAATCCAAACCCTTATGATTATACAGTGGAAGTGAGAAATAGATTTAAGGGCTTAGATCTGATAGACAGAGTGCCTGATGAGCTATGGAATGAGGTTCGTGACATTGTACAGGAGACAGGGATCAATACCATTCCCATAGAAAAGAAAAGCAAAAAAGCAAAATGGCTGTCTGGGGAGGCCTTACAAATAGCTGCGAAAAGAAGAGAAGCAAAAAGCAAAGGAGAAAAGGAAAGATATAAACATCTGAATGCAGAGTTCCAAAGAATAGCAAGAAGAGATAAAGCCTTCTTCAGCGATCAATGCAAAGAAGTAGAGGAAAACAACAGAATGGGAAAGACTAGGGATCTCTTCAAGAAAAGCAGAAATACCAAAGGAATATTTCATGCAAAGATGAGCTCGATAAAGGACAGAAATGGTATGGACCTAACAAAAGCAGAAGATATTAAGAAGAGATGGCAAGAATACACAGAAGAACTGTACAAAAAAGATCTTCACGACAAAGATAATCACGATGGTGTGATCACTGACATAGAGCCAGACATCCTGGAATGTGAAGTCAATCAGGCCTTAGAAAGCATCACTACGAACAAAGCTAGTGGAGATGATGGAATTCCAGTTGAGCTATTCCAAATCCTGAAAGATGATGCTGTGAAAGTGCTGCACTCAATATGCCAGGAAATTTGGAAAACTCAGCAGTGGCCACAGGACTGGAAAAGGTCAGTTTTCATTCCAATCCCAAAGAAAGGCAGTGCCAAAGAATGCTCTAACTACTGCACAATTGCACTCATCTCACACGCTAGTAAAGTAATGCTCAAAATTCTCCAAGCCAGGCTTCAGCAATATGTGAACCGTGAACTTCCTGATGTTCAAGCTGGTTTTAGAAAAGGCTGAGGAACCCGAGATCAAATTGCCAACATCCGCTGGATCATGGAAAAATCAAGAGAGTTCCAGAAAAGCATCTCTTTCTGCTTTACTGACTATGCCAAAGCCTTTGACTGTGTGGATCACAATAAACTGTGGAAAATTCTGAAAGAGATGGGAATACCAGACCACCTCACCTGCCTCTTGAGAAATTTGTATGCAGGTCAGGAAGCAACAGTTAGAACTGGACATGGAACAACAGACTGGTTGGAAATAGGAAAAGGAGTTCATCAAGGCTGTATATTGTTACCCTGTTTATTTAACTTATATGCAGAGTACATCATGAGAAAGTTGGACTGGAAGAAACACAAGCTGGAATCAAGATTGCTGGGAGAAATATCAATAACCTCAGATATGCAGATGACACCACCCTTATGGCAGAAAGTGAAGAGGAACTCAAAAGCCTCTTGATGAAAATGAAAGAGGAGAGTGAAAAAGTTGGCTTAAAGCTCAACATTCAGAAAACGAAGATCATGGCATCCGGTCCCACTACTTCATGGGAAATAGATGGGGAAACAGTGGAAACAGTGTCAGACTTTATTTTTCTGGGCTCCAAAATCACTACAGATGGTGACTGCAGCCATGAAATTAAAAGACGCTGACTCCTTGGAAGGAAAGTTATGACCAACCTAGATAGCATATTCAAAAACAGAGACATTACTTTGCCAACAAAGGTCCAGCTAGTCAAGGCTATGGTTTTTCCAGTGGTCATGTATGGATGTGAGAGTTGGACTGTGAAGAAAGCTGGGCGCCGAAGAATTGATGCTTTTGAACTGTGGTGTTGGAGAAGACTCTTGAGAGTCCCTTGGACTGCAAGGGATCCAACCAGTCCATTCTGAAGGAGATCAGCCCTGGGATTTCTTTGGAAGGAATGATGCTAAAACTGAAACTCCAGTACTTTGGCCACCTCATGCGAAGAGTTGACTCTTTGGAAAAAACTCTGATGCTGGGAGGGATTGAGGGCAGGAGGAGAAGGGGACGACAGAGGATGAGATGGCTGGATGGCATCACTGACTTGATGGACATGAGTCTGGGTGAACTCTGGGAGTTGGTGATGTATAGGGATGCCTGGCGTGCTGCAATTCATGGGGTCACAAAGAGTCAGACAGGACTGAGCGACTGATCTGATCTGATGTTAAGTAGTGGCCTGGCACATGGGGGATGCTCAGTTAATGTTTGTTATCTTTCTTCTCTGTTTTGGTTTAAAAGGTGTAGCAATGGGTCCCATGTGTGTTAGAGAGATCACTAATAAGCTTTTAACCAATTGGAAATGACGTGATTTCATATTATGATCCCTTTTGATTGCAGAAGAGAGAATTTTTTTAAGTGGAAAAGAGTACTGCTATTAAGATGACTTCATTTCAGTAATCCATTTTAATCTGACTTGTCAAATATCATATTTATTATTCTAAGAGACTAACTTACCATACCCAATTAACATTTTCTTTTAAAATGATGAGACTGTAATAAAGAAGAATGAAATAATACTATTTGTAAAAATATGGATGAACCTAGAGATTATCATCCTAAGTGAAATAAGTCAGACATAGAACAAAATGCCATACAATACCACTTATATATGGAATCTGAAAAACAATGCAAATAAATTTATATACAAAGCAGCAACAGACACAGAAAACAGACCTGTGGTTGTCAAGGGGGAGGGATGGACTGGGAGTTTGGGATTAGCAGATGCAAACTAATAGAATGGATATACAACAAGGTCCTTACTGCATAACATAGGAACTATATTCAACATCCTGTGATAAACTATAATGGAAAAGAACATTAAAAATGTATGCATATGTATAACTGAATCACTTTGCTGTACAGGAGAAATTAACACAACATTGTAAGTTGACTATATTTCAATAAAATTTTAGAAAATATGTTCTGACTGTAGAATTTTAAGCTCTGAATCCCACGCTGAAAAACTTGATGAGTAACAGCTTTTGCTAGAATTAAATATATCAGTACCCCTTAAATAAATAAAAAAAAAAAAAACTTTTTCACACAAAACAGTGGCAATGGATGATAAAAGATGGATTATACTCAAGACCTATGGGTTAGGAAATCTGTAAAGACTGCCACAGTCATGGAAAATACTATAAATTGCAAGGGATGCAAAACTTCTATGAAAATCAAACACTCCAGAGCCCTATTTAAAAGTTGGAGTGTGCTTATCAGTCTTAAATTCACAGTGAAGAGAACCTGATAGTCTGCGATATTCTAAAATCTACAACAGTCATATGTGTGTTTAGGGGGACAAAATTTATCTTAAAACAACTCCTAAATTCTCACTAATATTCTTATATATCTCAAGTTCCACCTGAAATGAAATACAGACAAGCTCAAAATTTTCCTGTATAACTTCAGCTTATGTAAAAAATTAGGAAAGTATTATGACTCACACTGTTTTAAAAAATCAGTATCATTCAAAATTTAACCAAGAATGTTAATTATGTCTCTATATAAATATGTTCATGGTTTCTTTTTTCCAGTTTCTAAAGTGATTTTTAACCATTTCCATACAGAGCAGAAATCTGACTCTCCCCCAAAGCTGTAAGGAATAATCAGAGGATGTTATATATCCTTTATCAGCTTGAAATTCCTACCTGCTACAGCTTCAGGCAAACAATAGGCTATTTGCTTAGCATGTCTGAGCAATTGGCATTTCAATCAGATAATTAGAGGGAGCAGGGGAATTGGCACATTTGCAGAATCAGTCACACCTATGGGGAGTCAGATGCCTTTTAAACCCTTGCTTCTGTAGTTGGTCAAATCAGCCTGGAGTCCAGGGAAGCAGGTATGAAAGCACCAGAAACTCAGGCCACTGCAATGCTTCTTTTACTTACAAGTTTTACCTTCCACTTTGTAGGCACCACAAGTGAGTATCATACTATAGAACAAATGAATTACTGAAAAGGTGTGTGAAATGTATGGATGGGTCTTCACCTGCTAAACTCTATTTTAAATGTGCAAGGCAGGTTGATGTTATAAAGGAACCCCATTAAAACCTTCTTTAAGAAGAAAATGTCTGTCAATGAAAGAACTACACATTCTCTGACTTCGTGATTCTTAACCTTTCTGGGTCATTAGACCACTTTGAGACTACATGGAAAGTTATGGAACTTACTGCATGAAAGAAAAATCAAGGCAGATGAGAAACTTTACATACCATTTTAGGAACTTCAAAGACTCCTCCTCACAGTCTTAGACTTTAGAAAGAATTTCTTCTATAATTAGAGGTATTAAAACTCAAGGTAGTAAGTGAAGCAAAAGTAACTTCCCAGGATATATACTATAAGATTGAAAATACTTTGGAGTCTGTGGCTTTGGCTATACCAATTGATTGATTCATTCACTCATATATTCAACAATTCTTATTTCATATGTACCATGTACCAGGGCCTGTTTTTAGGTGCTGGGAAGCAATGAATAAGAAATAGAAATCCAGCTCTCGTGAAGTTTATATAATGAAATGTGATTCAAGCTGCCTACAGTGTATGTACCAAGGTGGAAAAAAATACACCTTAAGAGGCAATACTGGAATAACTTTTAAGCTGTGGTTCTCTGTCTTGGATGTAGATGACAATCACCTGGGGCACTTAATCTCAAAAACTCAGCCACACTGCTGCCATATCACCTCCCTTCTCTTACACTTTGTGTAGAGTTGTACACTCAGCAACACACAGTATACTGTTTGCAATTTATGTGCATGTGTGTGTACTTATGCCCACGTGAATATGGGTGGGGGGGGTGTCGAGCACTGCAAAGAAAGGGTCTGAGGTACACCCAGGCATATACAGAATATAGAGGTGGGAGGGTAAGGAAATGATTCAAGAATAGGACAATCTAGTGAAAAAAAGTATCTCAGAGTCAGAGGCGACCATGAGAACCTGAAGCCCCTGGGGGGAAAATGTGGAAGGCTTCCAGGGGTCATTGAATTCTCAGAGTGTGTATCTGGAAGGTTAGGGAGGCCTCTGGGTCCACACTTTGGAATAAAACCGTGCTATCTGTACCAGGTGTGATTACCACACAGTGTAACACTTTTCACGTCAAGACAGAAGTGGCTGCCTGAGTGAGGTGACATAGTGGGCATCAAAAGGTTCTTATCCATTTTCTTTGTAGATTAAAAAAAAAAAAGACCAAAACGTCTAAAAGGCATGCCACAGCACAGGAGACATACCGAGTTCCACTGTATCTTTCAGCCATGTAAATCATTTGGGGTTGTGCTCCTGAAGCCTGCAAGTAATTATTCAAACTAAACCTGGAAGCATAGAAAACTAAAAAGTTTACATTCAGGAAGGTCCATGAATGAGTTCTTTTTGATCCATCTTTCTAACCAGGTGAAAACCGCACTTTCTAGCTCAAATTATATTCAGAGCCAGGAAGCTGTGGTAGAATTCAGTTTCCTTTATAGCATACTTCTAGAACTGTAGCATGCTTGCCTAGGTGCCAGGTTTATTGGTGACTATGCTGGACTTGATAAAGGGACCTATTTTTATCTCCTCAAGTCCAATTAGTATAGCTGATTAAAAGGAAGAAAGAAAGGAAGGGGAGAGGGAGAGGAAAGGAAAAAGAAAGATCAATATGGTATAACTTCTTCCTTCAAGTGAAGCTCTACATTTCATCACCAAGTGTTCATAAATTTTAAAATTTATATATTTATCTATTAAATTATTTGGTGGTGGGGGGAGGGGGCAGAAGTGCTTCCCAGGTGGCTCAGCAGTAAAGAACCTGCCTGCCAATGCAGGAGATGTGGGTTCAATTTCTGGGCTGGGAAGATCCTTTGGAGAAGGAAATACCACTGCAATATTCTTGCCTGGAAAATCCCATGGACAGAGGAGCCTAGCGGGCTATAACTCATGGGGTCGCAAGAGAGTCAGACACAACTTAGCAAGTGAGCAGACACAGTATATGTGTTAAATTATTTATATTCGACGTGAAGATTATTCAGTCCAGCACTACTGACATTTTACACCAGGAAATTTTTGGTTGTGGGGATGCGGTCCTGTGTGCTGCAGGATGTCCAACAGCCCATGTGATCCCTACCCACTAGAAGCCTGTAGCATCCTGCCCACCAATTATGACAACCACAAATGTCTCCATATATTTCCAATTGTGGGAGCAGGGGGGTGGGAGCTGCCCCACATTGAAAACCACAGGTGTTTACTTTCATGAAGAATTCAACAACTTGCAAATACACATACAGTAAAATACAAATAAAATATAAGCATCATCATCTCCAAGGAAACAGATGAATAAAAATCCAAAACCAGTGGAAGAGGAACTGAGGTATGAAGAGATTAAGGACTAAAAAGACTGATTCTGTTGAACCTCAAGTATTTTTTCTGAGCTTTCTGGTTGCCAAAGGAGCAGGGAGGGCAGCAGAAAGTCAGAGAGACCAGCCTACTGCACATGCATAAACTGAACTCTTCCAAACCTGTCTGCTCATAAACATATCACACATACAAACACACACCTGCTACTTCTCAGTAATAACCATCATCTGTGTCTACCCAACTACTCAAAACTCTAAAACTTAAGGATTATCCTCTAAGGTTCCCCTTTCTCCTACCTAAGAGCTCCACCTACCCGCCCCACACTGAACCTGTTATTAGCAAATCTTGTCAATTATAAGACAAATATATATCTGAAATCCAACTTTGGATCTGTCTCCGTTGTCATCTCCCTTGGACCAAGATTTCATCATTTCCTGCCTGGTCTATACCAAGAGCCTCCTAATTTGTCTCTTTGTTTCCATTTTGTACCCCTTCAATCACTTCTCAGAGGAATCTTCTTGAATGTAAACCAAATCATATGACTTTCCTGCTGAAACATCCCAAAGCTTGGCAGTGCACTGAGAATGAATCAAAACTCCAACATCCAGCTCCTACCTGTTTTTCCAAAATTTTCTAACCATCTCACCCATTGCCACCAACCAACCACACTCCATTTCTTTCAGTTCCCACCACACAGACTCTTCCCCAGCATCAGGTACCACAATTATTATTTCAAACTTACTAATAAGGGTATCGTTTTGTGATTTCTCAGCTACATAGTACACATACACCAAAGCATTAATATGACTTGTTACAGGAATTTAACACTAGGGAAATGTGGGAGTAGAGTAAGTTCTTCCTGTCTGATTTAGGAACGTGATATTTACCAGGAAGGCAGGAAGGGAAGATGGAGGTAAAGCAAAGAAGGCAAGAAAAAGACAAAACCTACAAATGGAAGCGGCAGCCCATGAGTCTGAGTGGGAACCCACAAAGGCAGATGGGGTGGTTGGAGTTCCCGTTACCTCCAAGCTCCATACAGTGAGTGTTTGGAAGGAAAAGGCGCTCTTTGTGAAGATCTGCTCTCACCCCAGGAGCTAGCAGTGAAAGGAGCAGGATCCAGGGGAAGCTGGGGCAGCCTCAGGCCCCACCTCTCCCACTGCCCTGAATCCTCAAGGTAACCAGCAAATGGATGAATGAAAAGGCCTGTGAATTACAAGAGCACGTGCCTCCACTTCTCGCAGGGGAAAACACCTCCCTTGCTGCTCCTGGTCTTCAAGCCACCAAAATTCCTATTCCAACTGAGCAAAAACGTCCAGGGAAGGGAATTCTGTGACAAAGGAGTGTGGCCTAGCCAGGTTGCCACATTACAGTGCCTCCACATCCTGGTAGCAAACAGAAATGCTTTTATTGATTTTTTTATTTATTTTAATTGGGGGCTAATTACTTTACAATATTGCATTGGCTTTGCCATACATCAACATGAAGCCACCAAGGGTGCACACGTGTTCACCATCCTGAACCCCCCCTCCCACCTGCCTTCCCATACCATCCCTCTGGGTCATCCCAGTGCACCAGCCCCAAGCATCCTGCATCAGACATCAAACCTGGACTGGCGATTCATTTCATATATGATATTATACATGTTTCAATGACATTCTCCCAAATCATCCCACCCTCGCCCTCTCCCACAGAGTCCAAAAGACTGTTCTATACATCTGTGCCTCTTTTGCTGTCTCGCATACAGGGTTATCGTTACCATCATTCTAAATTTCATATATATGCGTTAATATACTGCATTGGTGTTTTTCTTTCTGGTTTACTTCACTCTGTATAATAGGCTCCAGTTTCATCCACCTCATTAGAACTGATTCAAATGTATTATTTTTAATGGCTGAGTAATACTCTATTGTGTATATGTACCACAGCTTTCTTATCCATTCGTCTGCTGATAGACATCTAGGTTGCTTCCATGTCCTGGCTATTATAAACAGTGCTGCAATGAACATTAACACACATGTCGCTTTCAATTCTGGTTTCCTCGGTGTGTATGCCCAGAAGTGGGATTTCTAGGTCATACGGCAGTTCTATTTCCAGTTTCTAAGGAATTTCCACATTGTTCTCCATAGTGGCTGGACTAGTTTGCATTCCCACCAACAGTGTAAAACGGTTCCCTTTTCTCCACACCCTCTCCAGCATTTATTGCTTGTAGACTTTTGGATAGCAGTCATTCTGACTGGTGTGAAATGGTACCTCATTGTGGTTTTGATTTGCATTTCTCTGATAATGAGTGATGTTGAGCATCTTTTCATGTGTTTGTTAGCCATCTGTATGTCTTCTTTGGAGAAATGTCTGTTTAGATCTTTGGCCCATTTTTTGATTGGGTCATTTATTTTTCTGGAATTGAGCTGCAGGAGTTGCTTGGATATTTTTGAGATTAATTCTTTGTCAGTTGCTTCATGTGTTATTATATTCTCCCATTCTGAAGGCGGTCTTTTCACCTTGCTTATAGTTTCTTTTGTTGTGCAGAAGCTTTTAATTTTAATTAGGTCCCATTTGTTTATTTTTTCTTTTATTTCCAATATTCTGGGAGGTGGGTCATAGAGGATCCTGCTGTGATTTATGTCAGAGAGTGTTTTGCCTATGTTCTCCTCAAGGAGTTTTATAGTTTCTAGTCTTACATTTAGATCTTTAATCCATTTTTAGTTTATTTTTGTGTATGGTGTTAGAAAGTGTTCTAGTTTCATTCTTTTATAAGTGCTTGACCAGTTTTCCCAGCACCACTTGTTAAAGACATTGCCTTTTATCCATTGTATATTCTTGCCTCCTTTGTCAAAGATAAGGTGTTCATAGGCGGTGGATTTATCTGTGGGCTTTCTATTTTGTTCCATTGATCTATATTACTGTCTTTGTGCCAGTACCATACTGTCTTGATGATTGTGGCTTTGTAGTAGAACCTGAAGTCAGGCAAGTTGATTCCTCCTGTTCCATTCTTCTTTCTCAAGATTGCTTTGGCTATTCGAGGTTTTTTGTATTTTTATACAAATTGTGAAATTATTTGTTCTGGCTCTCTGAAAAATACCATTGGTAGCTTCTTAGGGATTGCAATGAATCTATAGATTACTTTGAGTGGTATACTCATTTTCACTATATTGATTCTTCCGATCCATGAACATGGTATATTTCCCCACCTATAAGTGTCCTCTTTGATTTCTTTCACCAGTGTTTTACAGTTTTCTATATATAGGTCTTTAGTTTTGTTAGGTAGATATATTCCTAAGTATTTTATTCTTTTCGTTGCAATGGTGAATGGGATTGTTTCCTTAATTTCTCTTTCTGTTTTCTCATTATTAGTGTATAGGAATGCAAGGGATTTCTGGGTGTTGATTTTACATCCTGCAACTTTACTATATTCGTTGATTAGCTCTAGTAATTTTCTGGTGGAGTCTTTAGGGTTTTCTATGTAGAGGATCATGTCATCTGCAAACAGTGAGAGTTTTCCTTCTTCTTTTCCAATTTGGATTCCTTTTGTTTCTTTTTATGCTCTGATGGCTGTGACCAAAACTTCCAAAAATATGTTGAACAGTAGTGGTAAAAGTGGGCACCCTTGTCTTGTTCCTGACTTTAGGGGAAATGCTTTCAATTTTTCACCATTGAGGATAAAGTTTGCTGTGAGTTTGTCATATGTAGCTTTTATTATGTTGAGGTATGTTCCTTCTATTCCTGCTTTCTGGAGAGTTTTTATCATAAATGGATGTTGAATTTTTTCAAAGGTTTTCACTGCATCTATTGAGATAATCATATGGATTTTATTTTTCAATTTGCTAATGTGGTGTATTACATTGATTGATTTGCAGATATTGAAGAATCCTTGCATCCCTGGGATAAAGCCCACTCATGATGTATGATCTTTTTAGTGAGTTGTTGAATTCTGATTGCTGGAATTTTGTTAAGGATTTTGGCATCTATGTTCATCAATGATATTGGCCTGTAGTTTTCTTTTTTTGTGGCATCTTTGTCAGGTTTTGGTATTAGAGTGATGGTGGCCTCATAGAATGAGTTTGGAAGTTTACCTGCCTCTGCAATTTTCTGGAAGAGTTTGAGTAGGATAGGTGTTAGCTCTTCTCTAAATTTTTGGTAGAATTCAGATGTGAAGCCGTCTGGACTTGGGCTTTTGTTTGCTGTAAGATCTCTGATTTCAGGTTCAATTTCCATGCTTGTGATGGGTCTGTTAAGGTTTTCTATTTCTTCCTGGTTCAGTTTTCGAAAGTTGTACTTTTCTAAGAATATGTCCATTTCTTCCAAGTTGTCCATTTTATTGGCATATGATTGCTGAAAGTAGTCTCTTATGATCCTTTGTATTTCTGTGTGGTCTGTGTGATCTCTCCATTTTCATTTCTAATTTTATTGATTTGTTTTTTCTCCCTTTGTTTCTTGATGAGTCTGGCTAATGGTTTGTCAATTTTCTTTATCCTCTCAAAGAACCAGTTTTTGGCTTTGTTGATTTTTGCTGTGGTCTCTGTGTTTCTTTTGCATTCTTTCTGCCCTAGTTTTTAAAGATTTATTTCCTTCTACTAACCTTGGGGTTCTTCATTTCTTCCTTTTCTAGTTTCTTTAGGTGTAGAGTTAGGTTATTTATTTGACTTTTTTTCTTGTTTCTTGAGGTATGCCTGTATTGCTCTGAACCTTCCCCTAAGCACTGCTTTTACAGTGTCCCACAGGTTTTGGATTGTTGTGTTTTCATTTTCATTCATTTCTATGCATATTTTTATTTCTTTTTTGATTTCTTCTGTGATTTGTTGGTTATTCAGCAGCGTGTTGTTCAGCCTCCATATGTTGGAATTTTTATTAGTTTTGCTCCTGTAATTGAGATCTAATCTTACTGCATTGTAGTCAGAAAAGATGCTTGGAATGATTTCGATTTTCTTGAATTTTCCAAGGCTAGATTTATGGCCCAGGATGTGATCTACCCTGGAGAAGGTTCCGTGTGTGCTTGAGAAAAATGTGAAAATCATTGTTTCGGGGAGAAATGTCCTAGAGATATCAATTAGGTCTATCTGCCCTATTGTATCATTTAAAGTTTGTGTTTCCTTGTTGATTTTCTGTTCAGTTGATCTATTCATAGGTGTGTGTGGCCTATTAAAGTCTTCCACTATTATTGTGTTATTGTTTATTTCGCCTTTCATACTTGTTAGCATTTGTCTTACATACTGTGGTGCTCCTATGTTGGATGCATATATATTTATAATTGTTATATCTTCTTATTGGATTGATCCTTTGATCATTATGTAGTGACCTTCTTTGTCTCTTTTCACAGCCTTTGTTTTAAAGTCTATCCTATCTTAATGAGTATTGCTACTCCTGCTTTCTTTTGGTCTCTATTTGCATGGAGTAATTTTTTCCAGCCCTTCACTTTCAGTCTGTATGTCTTCCTTGTTTTGAGGTGGGTCTCTTGTTGACAACATACATAGGGGTCTTGTTTTTGTATCCATTCACCCAGTCTTTTTATTTTGGTTAGGGCATTCAACCCATATATATTTAAGGTAATTATTGATAAGTATGATCCCGTTGCCATTTCCTTTTTTGGGGGGTTCCAGTTTATACACCCTTTTTGTGTTTCCTGTCTAGAGAAGATCCTTTAGCATTTGTTGGAGACCTGGTTTGGTGGTGCTGATTTCTCTCAGCTTGTGCTTGTCTATAAAGCTTTTGGTTTTTCCTTCATATTTGAATGAGATCCTTGCTGGGTACATTAATCTGGGCTGTAAGTTATTTTTTTTTTTTTCATCACTTTATGCATGCCCTGCCATTCCCTCCTGGCCTGAAGAGTTTCTATTGAAAGATCAGCTGTTATCCTTATGGGGATCCCCTTGTGTGTTATTTGTTTTTTTCCCTTGCTGCTTTTAATATTTGTTCTTTGTGTTTGATCTTTGTTAATTTGATTAATATGTGTCTTGGGGTGTTTTGCCTTGGGTTTATCCTGTTTGGGACTCTCTGGGTTTCTTAGACTTGGGTGATTATTTCCTTCCCAATTTTAGGGAAGTTTTCAACTATTATCTCCTCAAGTATTTTCTCTTGGTCTTTCTTTTTGTCTTCTTCTTCTTCTGGGACTCCTATGATTCGAATGTTGGGGCCTTTAACATTGTCCCAGAGGTCTCTGAGATTCTCATCATTTCTTTTAATTTGTTTTTCTTTTTTCCTCTTTGATTCATTTATTTTTACCATTCTATCTTCTACCTCACTAATCCTATCTTCTGCCTTCATTATTCTACTATTTGTTCCCTCCAGAGTATTTCTGATCTCATTTATTGCATTATTCATTATATATTGACTTTTTTTTCTTCTAGGTCCTTGTTAAACCTTTCTTGCATCTTCTCAGTCCTTGTCTCCAGGCTATTTATCTGTGATTCCATTTTGATTTCAAGATTTTGGGTCATTTTCACTATCATTATTCAGAATTCTTTATCAGGTCGATTCCCTATCTCTTCCTCTTTTGTTTGGTTTGGTGGGCATGTATCCTGTTCCTTTACCTGGTGGGTATTCCTCTGTTTCTTCATCTTGTTTATATTGCTGTGTTTGGGATGGTCTTTCCATATTCTGGCAGTTTGTGGAGTTCTCTTTATTGTGGAGTTTCCTTGCTGTGGGTGGGGTTGTACGTGTGGCTTTTCAAGGTTTCCTGGTTAGGGAACCTTGTGTGGGTGTTCTGGTGGGTGGGGCTGGATTTCTTCTCTCTGGAGTGCAATGAAGTGTCTAGTAATGAATTATGAGATGTCAATGGGTTTGGAGTGACTTTGGGCAGCCTGTATATTGAAGCTCCAGGCTGTGTTCCTGTGTTGCTGGATAATTTGCATGGTATGTCTTGCTCTGGAACTTGTTGGCCCTTGGGTGGTTCTTGGTTTCAGTGTACGTATGGAGGCGTTTGATGAGCTCCTATCAATTTTTGCCAATGGCACCCCACTCCAGTACTCTTGCTTGGAAAATCCCATGGATGGAGGAGCCTGTTAGGCTGCAATCCATGGGGTCGTTAACAGTCGGACACAACTGAGGGACTTCACTTTCACTTTTCACTTTCATGCATTGGAGAAGGAAATGGCAACCCACTCCAGTGTTCTTGCCTGGAGAATCCCAGGGATGGGGGAGCCTGGTGGGCTGCCATCTATGGGGTCGCACAGAGTCGGACACAACTGAAGTGACTTAGCATAGCATAGCATAGCATAGCAATTTTTGTTCCCTGGAGTCAGGAGTTCTCTGGTGTTCTCAGGATTTGGACTTAAGCCTCCTGTTTCTGGTTTTCAGTCTTATTTTTACAGTAGCCTCAAGACTTCTCCATCTATACAGCACTGTTTATAAAACATCTAGGTTAAAGATGAAAAGTTTCTCCACAGTGAGGGACACCCAGAGAGGTTCACAGAGTTACATGGAGATGAGAAGAGGGAGGAGGGATTTAGAGGTGACCTGAATGAGATGAGGTGGAATCAAAAGAGGAGAGAGCAAGCTAGCCAGTAATCACTCACTTATGTGTGCTCCACAGTCTGGACCACTCAGAGATGTTCACGGAGTTATACAGAGAAGAGAAGAGGGAGGAAGGAGACAGAGGTGGTCAGGCGGATAAAGGGGGGAATCAAAACGAGCGAGACAAATCCAGCCAGTAATCAGTTCCCTAAGTGTTCTCCAATGTCTGGAACACACAGAGAGATCCACAGAGTTGGGTAGAGAAGAGAAGGGGGAGGGAAGAGATAGAGGCGACCTGGTAGAGAAAAAGGAGAGTAAGGGGGAGAGAGCAGTCAAGCCAGTAATCTTGCTCCCAAGTAAAAATGGGTACTGAGGATTGGGTTCTTAAAGGCACAAAATTGATAACAAATACCAAAAAGCAAAGATTAAAAATCTAGAGTAGAGGTTGGATTTTCAAAAATACAATATTAAGGAAAAAAAAAAAACAAAGTCACAAAAATTATTTTATATATATATATATACACACACACACACACACACACACACACACACACATGAGGTTTGCTTTAAGAAATAGGGTCTCTTTTTTTTGCAAAGTAATAGTAGGTTATAAAAATGAAAATTAAAGGAATAATAGAGGAATTAACAATTAAAAAAATAAAGAATGATAGTAAAAATAGTAAAATATATATCTAGGACTTTCTCTGGTGTTGTTGTGGACAGTGTGGGGTCAGTTCTTTTTTGGATAGTTCCTTGATCCAGCTTATATTTCTCAAGATCTATAGGCCCCTTTCTATGTATTCGGTACTAACTACAGGGTTTTAATCTATTGCACCTGTCACTTCCAAGGAGGTTCCCTCTGTTTTAGCTTCTTCTGTTTGCTCGTCTCTTCAGTGTCTAATTTCCACCCTGACACAAGGGGGCAGTGGTGGACACTTTTTTAGGCTAACTTGTTCAGTCATGTTGTGGGGAAGGAGGGAGGCTGCAAATAACACTGGTGTGTGCTCACAGTGTCTTGGCCACACTGGGTTTCCTCCCCACTGATAGCATGTGTGCTTTCCCTGTCTACACTGTTTAGGTTCTAGGTTGCTCTGCTGGGAACTGTCTGAGCCCGGCCCTGGGTTGTATGCACTTCCAAGGTCTAAGTCGCTCAGATTCAGGTATTCGGGTAGTCCTCAGAGGTGCAGACTTGGCTGGGCCTGTGTTTTGTGTCCTTCCCAGGTCCGAGCAGCTCAGGTGACCAGGTGTTTGGCAAGCGTGGTCGCTGCCACTTATCGCCTCCCCATCCCTCCTGTTCGGTTTTCTGGGTGTACAACCAGCGCACCTTCTCAGGCGAATGTTAACCATCCAGAATCCCAAGAAGTCTTAGTTAGCAACGAAGCCTGCTTGCAGTTTGGTAGATAATGCTTCTCTGAGGCCGTGATTTCCCCCTTCCAGCTCTGGCTGCCTGTCACCTGAGGGGGATGGTCTGCAGTGGGCTAGCTCTGCTCAGTCCTTTGTTCTGTGAGCGGGCCTGAAGGTGTCTTAGGTTAGGGCTTTTTACATGGTAGCTATTCCACAGTCTGGTTTGCTAGCCCAAGTTAGTTCCCTCAGATTGCCCTCGGGGCATTCAGGCCCGGTCCTTACTCTAAGCAATGCAGCCCGGGCCTCCCTGCCCAGCCCCCGCTTGCTAGCATCGGATGCAGGCATCTGCACTGCTTCTCCGCTGGGGGAGTTACCACTGGGCACATTATCTGTGGATTTTAATTATTTATTTATTTTTCCTCCCAGTTATGTTGCCCTCTGTGGTTCCAAGGCTCTCCACAGACTTGGCAGTGAGAGTGTTTCCTGGTGTTTGGAAACTTCTCTCTTTTTTAAGACTCCCTTCACGGGGATGGAGCTCCATCTCTACCTCTTTTGTCTCTCTTTTTGTCTTTTATATTTTTTCCTACCTCCTTTTGAAGACAATGGGCTGCTTTTCTGGGTGCCTGATGTCCTCTGGCAGCATTCAGAAGTTGTTTTGTGGAATTTACTCAGAGTTCAAATGTTCTTTTGATGAATTTGTAGGGGAGAAAGTGGTCTCCCTGACCTATTCCTCCACCATCTTAGGACCGCCTCCTCCTTTTATTGATTTTGAACAAAATGTACCCCAAATTTAGAAGACTTCCAAGAAGGTTAAAAAAAAAAAAAAAAAAAAAAAAAAAAAAAAAAAACATAACATGGGTTGATTTACCAGTCCTTCAAAGATATCATTTTGAACCTCAGACTGACCACGGGCAGCAAACATGTCTAAACGATCATGTTGTTTTTCATTGTGTTTACACCATACTAGTATTTGCAGAAAAACGTTATAAACCAAATACTTTGTGTATATATGTAATGCTATTTTTAAATTTGGGGAACTATAGCTTCTATTTTGGAGAAGGCAACGGCACCCCACTCCAGTACTCTTGCCTGAAAAATCCCATGGATAGAGGAGCCTGGTGGGCTGCAGTCCATGGGGTCGTGAAGAGTCGGACACGACTGAGTGACTTCACTTTCACTTTTCACTTTCATGCATTGGAGAAGGAAATGGCAACCCACTCCAGTGTTCTTGCCTGGAGAATCCCAGGGACGGTGGAGCCTGGTGGGCTGCCGTCTATGGGGTTGCACAGAGTTGGACACGACTGAAGTGACTTAGCAGTGACTTAGCAGTAGCTTCTATTTGAATTGGTAGAATACTTTGTTTTTATAGATGTAACTATAAACTATCTATGTACTACCACTAATGCCAAGCACATTTCTGCTCCCTATCTTTCTTATTTGAGTTGGAATATTGTTTTTAACATCATGCTGGGCTCTACCTGTATTTTTTATTATCACCATATATGCATTTCACCACAAAATAAATTGCATTTGTATTTTAAATTTATTTAGATGTGAATACACTTACAGGTAAATGTTAATTACAACAGAAAATGTTTTTTCCTTCAGTTTTGAAGTTCTAAAGTGAATTTACAGTAACATTTACAATAAAGGCAGATACACTGTCTCTGACAATGTTTTATTCACAAAGGCTTGCCAAGGCAAGCTCCATAAATTTGGTTTCTTAAAAATGGTACTATTATTGGAATAAGCTCTTTTTTATTTGAAGCATCTGATAATATTGATATGAAATTCAACTCTTTTAACTGCAACTGCAAAGATCTTCTGCAAGTGGAACCAACACAGTATAAATTGTCCTTTTATTTTTCCTGCATGCACAAACACTTTGAATTTGAAAATGAGTAAAATTAAATTAGAATAGTGATTTCACTCTCCAATCATGTTTTACAGAGTAACATGGAAACATCTTTTTGCAACAAAACGTGTTAGTAGTAAACTGTCATCCTCTGAAACACTCTCAAATGATGATTAACTTTCAAGTGATTGCTGACGCTTCTTCAGCAGATTGGTGATTTCTTATTTTCAGCTGATCAATGGTACCACTACCACCCCAAAGAGGAAGTGGGTAATATCAAGGGATATTTCATTTTTATCATCAATTTTCTTGCTAGATCAATATTGAGTACTTACTATTTGCATTTAATATGCACTTTTATTTTTTGGAACTCACAGCTACAGAAAAGGTGAATCACAAAAACTTAAAAAAAGTTACTTTGTAAAAAATTAGAAGTCCAAATAGGAACCACATGTGGATTACTCTGTCTATAGACTATAGTATGGCTGGTCAGCCCCAATTTCCACCCTATATTTCTTGGACACAACCTGTAATGTCCCATGATTCCTACTGACCATGACAAGTGGCAACCTTACCCTATAGCTTCATGTACTTAACAGTTCTTGGCTTAGATCACGGCACAAGTGGCTCCTGTAAGGCAGTGGAGCCAATGACTTCTGCCATCACCATTTGAGACTAGAAGGAAGCACTGATTCCCAGCACTAGGCAGCACACACTTCACTGTATCCACAAATACCTAGCATGCTGACTTTAAAAGCGAAGATCAAAGAAAAAGATATGGTCCAACACTTTCCACTATACAAATATCTCACACACCACACTATGAGACCAAGTCAGAAAGCAGAAATATACATTGCAGATCTGCCAAAGCTACCCTGACATATTTTAAGGCAACTATTAATATTAATGTTGTTTAGTCACTCAGTTGTGCCCAACTCTTTGCAACCCATGGACAGTAGCCCGCCAGGCTCTTTTGCCTATGGGGATTCTTCAGGCAGGAACACTGGAGTGGGTTGCCATTTCCTCCACCCGGGGAACTTCTCAACCTAGGGATCGAACCCAAATCTCCTGCATTGGCTGGAAGATTCTTTACTCCTGAGCCACCAGGGAAGCCCAATACTTTACCAAATATGAAATATCCAGAAAAATGCAAAATCTGACTGGATTCCAGGAGTACAGGAGTAAACAAGGGCTCACCCAGGAAAACAGGGACTCACTGGTTAGTCATTTAGTAACTAGCCCTAGTAACTAGGATTCACATTTATTTCAACCTTAACTCTGATTTAGAGCTCCTGCCTGTCTCCTGAGCAAGGCTCTGGGATCTGCCATCAGGAAGAGTGTGTGAGCAGGAAGTGCTTGGTCTCTTTTTTCTCTCTCCCCTCAACCCTACCACCTCTTACTGGCCAGAGGCGATCAGCCTCAATGACCTCCAGTAATTCTTACCCTATAGTAGCAACATTGTTTTGTTGTCCCTTCTCACACTGAAGGGGCCTGACCTGTGTAAATGCAACTTCATGGAAATGTCCTCAATCAGAACTACCTAATAGCCACTCTGCAATTTCTGACCCACAAAAAAAACTGTGAGAAAAATCAATTTTTCTTGTATTTAAGACACTGACTCTGGGGGTGATTTTTCACATGTCAATCAATAACTGATGAATTCTCCTCCTGGGTCAGGAAGAACTAGGGGGATGAGAAGAAGACAGTAGGTCTTTTATGGCTGCTGTACTCACAAGTCTTACCTTTAGGGCTGTACTCCCTAAACTGTGTCCAGAGCCTGGCTTTTGGTGGGGAGGGGGGTGGTGCTCATTAGTCAGTCCTCTGAGCACTGGCAGATGTCTTCAAAAAGAAATTCTTCCACTCGGGCAAGGCATGCTCTGGATGATTCACAATACCCTCAAAGCTTTCACCCCCTGCAATAGACCCATAGCTTTTTCCTCTTTGGGTCTTTTTTTTTTTTTTCTGGTAAGCAGCTTTCTTGGGCATCCAGACATCAAGATTACTCAAGGTGACTACCTTCTGAGCTAGCCACTTGGCCAAAAGGAAAATCGCTCAAGGTGCAGTTTGCCTAATTGCTGATTCTCTCTCCATGCACTGCCTTTCGGAGCTACTCAGATCCACTCTTAATTTCTATGTTCATTTATCCCCCCTCCCTCACTTAAATATACTGTCTAATTCTTCCAAGAACTCTTGCCCTGACCTCCATCTGAGTGTGATCGTGAACTGGACATATGAATTTCTGTGGTTCTGGATGATTCCATCCTGAGAATGTACTGCTACTCTTCCCTTGCAGGCATACTGAATCTGTGCAAGTGGTTCTCAGCTACTCTTCCCTTGCAGGCATACTGAATCTGTGCAAGTGGTTCTCATGGAACCCTCTTCCATCAAGTTTAGTGAAAAAACTTTAAAAATCCATTCTACTTCTATTCCAAAAATTTCCTTTTGGTAATTCCCTTTAAAGTGTTTCATATTCTTCTACAAGGGAAAAATGGAGAAGAGGTCACTGGACCAATTTTTCTAGCTTTCAGTGTGTTCTTTAAGAAAGAGATATGTCGGAGGGAGGAACTAAGATGGCAGAGGAATAGGACGGGGAGACCACTTTCTCCCCCACAAATTCATCAAAAGAACATTTAAATGCCGAGTAAATTCCACAAAACAACTTCTGAATGCTGGCAGAGGACATCAGGCACCCAGAAAAGCAACCTATTGTCTTCTAAAGGAGATGTTTTATTGATGGTGCTGTATAGAAGGAGAAGTTTTGAGACTACTGTAAAAATAAGACCGATAACTGGAAGCAGGGGGCTTAAGTCCAAATCCTGACTCAAGAGAACTCCTGACTCCAGGGAACATTAACTGACAGGAGTTCATCAAACGCCTCCATACCTACACTGAAACCAAACACCACACAAGGGCCAACAAGTTCCAGGGCAAGACATACCAAGCAAATTCTCCAGGAACACAGGAACACAGCCCTGAGCTCCGGTATACAGGCTGCCCAAAGTTACTACAAAACCATAGACATCTCATAACTCATTACTGGACACTTCATTGCACTCCAGAGAGAAGAAATCCAGCTCCACCAACCAGAACACCGACACAACCTTCCCTAACCAAGAAACCTTGACAAGCCACCTGCACAAACCCACACACAGCTAGGAAACTCCACAATAAAGAGAACTCCACAAACTGCCAGAATACAGAAAGGACACCCCAAACTCAGCAATATAAACAAGATGAAGAGACAGAGGAATACCCAGCAGGTAAAGGAACAGGATAAGTGCCCACCAAACCAAACAAAAGAGGAAGAGATAGGGAATCTACCTGATAAAGAATTCCAAATAATGATAGTGAAATTGATCCAAAATCTTGAAATCAAAATGGAATCACAGATAAATAGCCTGGAGACAAGGATTGAGAAGATGCAAGAAAGGTTTAACAAGGACCTAAAATAAATTAAAAAAAGAGTCAATATATAATGAATAATGCAATAAATGAGATCAAAAACACTCTGGAGGCAACAAATAGTAGAATAACAGAGGCAGAAGATAGAATTAGTGAATTAGAAGACAGAATGGTAGAAACAAATGAAGCAGAGAGGAAAAAATAAAAACGAATTAAAAGAAATGAGGACAGTCTCAGAGACCTCCAGGACAATATTAAACGATATAGCATTCGAATCATAGGAGTCCCAGAAGAAGAAGACAAAAAGAAAGACCAAGAGAAAATACTTGAGGAGATAATAGTTGAAAACTTCCCTAAAATGGGGAAGGAAATAATCACCCAAGTCCAAGAAACCCAGAGAGTCCCAAACAGGATAAACCCAAGGCTAAACACCCCAAGACACATATTAATCAAATTAACAAAGATCAAACACAAAGAACAAATATTAAAATCATCAAGAGAAAAACAACAAATAACACACAAGGGAATTCCCATAAGGATAACAGCTGATCTTTCAATAAAAACACTTCATGCCAGGAGGGAATGGCAAGACATACTTAAAGTGATGAAAGAAAATAACCTACAGCCCAGATTACTGTACCCAGGAAGGATCTCATTCAAATATGAAGGAGAAATCAAAAAAGCTTTACAGACAAGCAAAAGCTGAGAGAATTCAGCACCACCAAACCAGCTCTCCAACAAATACTAAAGGATATTCTCAAGACAGGAAACACAAAAAGGGTGTATAAATTCAAACCCAAAACAATAGAGTAAATGGCAACGGGATCATACTTATCAATAATTACCTTAAACGTAAATGGGTTGAATGACCCAGCCAAAAGACAAAGACTGGCTGAATGGATACAAAAACAAGACCCCTACATATGTTGTCTACAAGAGGCCCACCTCAAAACAGGGGAACACATACAGACTGAAAGTGAAGGGCTGGAAAATATTACTCCATGCAAACAGAGACCAAAAGAAAGCAGGAGTAGCAATACTCATATCAGATAAAATAGACTTTAAAACAAAGGGTGTGAAAAGAGACAAAGAAAGTCACTACATAATGATCAAAGGATCAATCCAAGAAGAAGATATAACAATTATAAATATATATGCACCCAACATAGGAGCACCACAATATGTAAGACAAATGCTAACAAGTATGAAATGAGAAATTAACAATAACACAATAATAATGGGAGAATTTAATACCCCACGCACACCTATGGATAGATCAACTAAACAAAATTAACAAGGAAACAAAAACTTTAAACAATACAATTGACCAGTTAGACCTAATTGATATCTATAGGACATTTCATCCCAAAACAATGAATTTCACCTTTTTCTCAAGTGCACACGGAACCTTCTCCAGGATAGATCACATCCTGGGCCATAAATGTAGCCTTGGTAAATTCAAAAAAATTGAAATCATTCCAAGCATCTTTTCTGACCACAATGCAGTAAGATTAGATCTCAATTACAGGAGAAATACTATTAAAAATTCCAACATATGGAGGCTGAACAACATGCTGCTGAATAACCAACAAATCACAGAAGAAATCTAAAAAGAAATCAAAATTTGCATAGAAACTAATGAAAATGAAAACACAACAACCCACAGCCTGTGGGACACTGTAAAAGCAGTCCTAAGGGGAAAGTTCATAGCAATACAGGCACACCTCAAGAAACAAGAAAAAAGTCAAATAAGTAACCTAACTCTACACCTAAAGAAACTAGACAAGGAAGAAATGAAGAACCCCAAGGTTAGTAGAAGGAAAGAAATCTTAAAAATTATGGCAGAAATAAATGTAAAAGAAACAAAAGAGACCACAGCAAAAATCAACACTGCCAAAAGATGGTTCTTTGAAAGTATAAATACAATTGACAAACCATTAGTCAGACTCATCAAGAAACAAAGGGAGAAAAACCAAATCAATAAAATTAGAAATGAAAATGGAGAGATCAAAACAGACAACACAGAAATACAAAGGATCATAAGAGAGTACAATCAGCAATTATATGCCAATAAAATGGACAATGTGGAAGAAATGGACAAATTCTTAGAAAAGTACAACTTTCCAAAACTCGACCAGGAAGAAATAGAAAATCTTAACAGACCCATCACAAGCACGGACATGGAAACTGTAATCAGAAATCTTCCAGCAAACAAAAGCCCAGGTCCAGATGGCTTCACAGCTGAATTCTACCAAAAATTTAGAGAAGAGCTAACACCTATCCTACTCAAACTCTTCCAGAAAATTGTAGAGGAAGGTAAACTTCCAAACTTATTCTATGAAGCCACCATCACCCTAATACCAAAACCTGACAAAGATCCCTCAAAAGAAGAAAACTACAGGCCAATATCACTGATGAACATAGATGCAAAAATCCTTAACAAAATTCTAGCAATCAGAATCCAACAATACATTAAAAAGATCATACACCAGGACCAAGTGGGCTTTATCCCAAGGATGCAAAGATTCTTCAATATCTGCAAATCAATCAATGTAATACACCACATTAACAAATTGAAAAATAAAAACCATATGATTATCTCAATAGATGCAGTGAAAGCCTTTGACAAAATTCAACATCCATTTATGATAAAATTCTCCAGAAAGCAGGAATAGAAGGAACATACCTCAACATAATAAAAGCTATATATGACAAACCCACAGCAAACATTATCCTCAATGGTGAAAAATTGAAAGCATTTCCTCTAAAGTCAGGCACAAGACAAGAGTGCCCACTTTCACCATTACTATTCAACATAGTTTTGGAAGTTTTGGTCACAGCCATCAGAGCAGAAAAAGAAATAAAAGGAATCCAAATTGGAAAAGAAGAAGGAAAACTCTCACTGTTTGCAGATGACATGATTCTCTACATAGAAAACCCTAAAGGCTCTACCAGAAAATTACTAGAACTAATCAATGATTATAGTAAAGTTGCAGGATATAAAATCAACACACAGAAATCCCTTGCAGTCCTACACACTAATAATGAGACAATAGAAAGAGAAATTAAAGAAACAATTCCATTCACTATTGCAACGAAAAGAATAAAATACTTAGGAATATATCTACCAAAAGAAACTAAAGACCTATATATAGAAAACTATAAAACACTGGTGAAAGAAATCAAAGAGCACACTAATAGATGGAGAAATATACCATGTTCATGAATTGGAAGACTCAATATAATGAAAATGAGTATACTACCCAAAGCAATTTATAGATTCAATGCAATCCCTGTCAAGGTACCCATGGTATTCTTCACAGAGACAGAACAAATAATTTCACAATTTATATGGAAATACAAAAAACCTCGAATAGCCAAAGTAATCTTGAGAAAGAAGAATGGAACTGGAGGGATCAACCTACCTGACTTCAGGCTCTACTACAAAGCCACAGTCATCAAGAAAGTATGGTACTGGCACAAAGACAGAAATATTGATCAATGGAACAAAATGGAAAGCCCAGAGATAAGTCCACGCACATATGGACACCTTATCTTTGACAAAGGAGGCAAGAATATACAATGGATTGAACACAATTTCTTTAACAAGTGGTGCTGGAAAAACTGGTCAACCACTTGTAAAAGAATGAAACTAGAACGCTTTCTAACACCATACACAAAAATAAACTCAAAATGGATTAAAGATCTAAACGTAAGACCAGAAACTATAAAACTCCTAGAGGAGAACATAGGCAAAACACTCTCCGACATACATCACAGCAGAATCCTCTATGACTCACCTCCCAGAATATTGGAAATAAAAGCAAAAATAAACAAATGGGACTTAATTAAACTTAAAAGCTTGTGCACAACAAAAGAAACTATAAGCAAGGTGAAAAGACAGCCTTCAGAATGGGAGAAAATAATAGCAAAGGAAGCAACTGACAAAAAACTAATCTCAAAAATATACAAGCAACTCCTACAGCTCAATTCCAGAAAAATAAATGACCCAATCAAAAAAGGGGCCAAAGAACTAAATAGACAATTCTCCAAAGAAGACATACAGATGGCTAACAAACACATGAAAAGATGCTCAACATCACTCATTATCAGAGAAATGCAAATCAAAACCACTATGAGGTACCATTTCATGCCAGTCAGAATGGATGCGATCCAAATGTCTACAAGCAATAAATGCTGGAGAGGGTGTGGAGAAAAGGGAACCCTCTTGCACTGTTGGTGGGAATGCAAACTAGTACAAACACTATGGAGAACAGTGTGGAGATTCCTTAATAAACTGGAAATAGGACTGCCTTATGATCCAGCAATCCCACTGCTGGGCACACACACTGAGGAAACCAGAAGGGAAAGAGACACGTGTACCCCAATGTTCATCTCAGCACTGTGTATAGTAGCCAGGACATGGAAGCAACCTAGATGTCCATCAGCAGATGAATGGATAAGAAAGCTGTGGTACATATACACAATGGAGTATTACTCAGCCATTAAAAAGAATACATTTGAATCAGTTCTAATGAGGTGGATGAATCTGGAGCCTATTATACAGAGTGAAGTAAGCCAGAAAGAAAAACACCAATACAGTATACTAACGCATATATATGGAATTTAGAATGATGGTAACAATAACCCTGTGTATGAGACAGCAAAAGAGACACTGATGTATAGAACAGTCTTTTGGACTCTTTGGACTCTGTGGGAGAGGGAGAGGGTGGGATGATTTGGGAGAATGACATTGAAACATGTATAATGTCATATATGAAACGAGTCGCCAGTCCAGGTTTGATGCATAATACTGGATGCTTGGGGCTGGTGCACTGGGACTACCCAGAAGGATGGTATGGGGAGGGACGAGGGAGGAGGATTCAGGATGGGGAACACATGTATACCTGTGGTGGATTCATTTTGATATATAGCAAAACCAATACAATATTGTAAAGTTAAAAAATAAAATAATAAATAAATAAATAAAAAAGAAAGAGGTATGTCTAGCACTGTTGTTCTCAGCTTTGGATTTTAGCCCAGATTTCTAGTAAACTGGAAAAGCACAATTTATTATCCTGCTACATTTTAGCTTTTTTCCTCCTGCTTGAGATAAGGCTGGTAAGTTCAAAACATATATTTTTTAAAAAATTGATGAAATTATCAAGATCTTATTATCAAAGGGGTAGATAACTATATTTTTAAATACTTATATAAGGCATTGGAGAAGGAAGTGGCAACCCATTCCAGTGTTCTTGCCTGGAGAATCCCAGGGACGGAGGAGCCTGGTAGGCTGTCGTTTATGGTGTTGCACAGAGTCGGACACAACTGAAGTGACTTAGCAGCAGCAGCAGCATATAAGGCATCCTATAGCAGTTATTTTGTAACATAATGACATTTCTTCAACATTTTAAAAATTCACTAATGACTTTATAAAGCTTTTTAAAAATACTGCTGCTGCTGCTGCTGCTAAGTCATTTCAGTCGTGTCCAACTCTGTGCAACACCATAGACGACAGCCTACCAGGCTCCTCCGTCCCTGGGATTCTCCAGGCAAGAACACTGGAGTGGGTTGCCATTTCCTTCTCCAATGCATGAAAGTGAAAAGTCAAAGTGAAGTCGCTCAGTCGTGTCAGACTCTTAGCGACCCCATGGAGCCTACCAGGCTCCTCCATCCGTGGGATTTTTCCACACAAGAGTACTGGAGTGGGGTGCCATTGCCTTCTCTAATCCTTGTTAAAGGCAAAGGACACAGGATTTCCCTGGTTGTCCAGTTGTTAGCACTCTATATTTCTATTGCAGGGAGTGCAGGCTCCATCCCTGGCTGGGGAAATGAGATCCTGCCTGCTATGCAGTGCAGTTAAAAACTAAAATTAAAAAAAGAAAGAAAGAAAGAAAAGCACAGGATATAGCAAAACTATTGTTTCCAAAAATACGGTAATCCATATTCTTCACAAGACTCAGTGAAGAATATTTCTACTGCACCAGATTGAATATAACAAATAAGAGGTTAATTTGGGAAAAAAATAAATAAGTAAAGGAAAAGATGGAAATCACAGCTGCAAAATGAAAACCTATAAAGGAGAAAATGAATACCCAACTCACTCTGGAGAAACTGTATGATGACATGCTTAGGAACATGGGATGCTGGGGTTGAAATTTCCCACCGTATGAACTTATACAGATTACTTCAATATTCTGAACACTAGTTATCATATTTGTGAAATGATAACTGAACAGAGATGATAACTGAACTTCACTCACAGGGTACTTGGGAGAATTAAATGAGATTGTGCACATAGAACACTTAACATATGTAATATATGTGAGCTTCTATCACTGAAGAATAACCAAAATATGAGAAACTTAAACAAGTTCTTCCTGGTCATACAGGAAAAGGATAAAAAGATTCAAATTCTATGATAAAGACATGATAAATATGGAAGGCATATTCCAGAGGTGCAACCTATAGATAATTGGTGATCTTGAAAAAGAGTATAAAACCAAGAGAACAGAGTTAATAAGCAAAGACAGACCTGCAGACTGAAAGCGCTCAGAAAGTATTAAGGAAAAATTAATAAAATTAACTCTACAAATATACTTCAGTTCCATTCCGTTCAGTCGCTCAGTTGTGTCCAACTCTTTGCAACCCCATGAATTGCAGCATGCCAGGCCTCCCTGTCCATCACCGACTCCCAGAGTTTACTCAAACTCATGTCCATTGAGTCAGTGATGCCATCCAGCCATCTCATCCTCTGTCATCCCCTTCTCCTCCTGCCCCCAATCCCTCCCAGCATCAGAGTCTTTTCCAATGAGTCAGCTCTTTGCATCAGGTGGCCAAAATATTGGAGTTTCAGCTTTAGCATCAGTCCTTCCAATGAACACCCAGGACTGATCTCCTTTAGGATGGACTGGTTGGATCTTCTTGCAGTCCAAGGGACTCTCAAGAGTCTTTTCCAACACCACAGTTCAAAAGCATCAATTCTTTGGCACTCAGCCTTCTTCACAGTCCAACTTTCACATCCATACCTGACTACTGGAAAAACCATAGCCTTGACTAGATGGACCTTTGTCGGCAAAGTAATGTCTCTGCTTTTGAATATGCTATCTAGGCTGGTCGTAACTTTCCTTCCAAGGAGTAAGCATCTTTTAATTTCATGGCTGCAGTCACCATCTGCAGTGATTTTTGAGCCCCCAAAATAAAGTCTGACACTGTTTCCACTGTTTCCCCATCTATTTCCCATGAAGTGATGGAACCAGATGTCTTGATCTTCGTTTTCTGAATGTTGAGCTTTAAGCCAACTTTTTCACTCTCCACTTTCACTTTCATCAAGAGGCTTTTTATTTCCTCTTCACTTTCTGCCATAAGGATGGTGTCATCTGTATATCTGAGGTTATTGATATTTCTCCGGGCAATCTTGATTCCAGCTTGTGCTTCCTCCAGCCCAGCATTTCTCATGATACTCTGCATATAAGTTAAATAAGCAGGGTGACAATATACAGCCTTGACGAACTCCTTTTGCTATTTGGAACCAGTCCGTTGTTCCATGTCCAGTTCTAACTGTTGCTTCCTGACCTGCATACACATTTCTCAAGAGGCAGATCAGGTGGTCTGGTATTCCCATCTCTTTCAGAATTTTCCACAGTTTATTGTGACCCACACAGTCAAAGGCTTTGGCATAGTCAGTAAAGCAGAAATAGATGTTCTTTTTTTTTTTTTTTTTTTTTCTGGAGTTCTCTTGCTTTTTTGATGATCCAGTGGATGTTTGCAATTTGGTCTCTGGTTCCTCTGCCTTTTCTAAAACCAGTTTGTACATCTGGAAGTTCACAGTTCACATATTGCTGAAGCCTGGCTTGGAGAATTTTGAGCATTACTTAGCGCGTGAGATAAGTGTAATTGTGCAGTAGTTTGAGCATTCTTTAGCATTGACTGTTTAGTGTGTTTTCTTTTCTTGGTGGATTTTCAAATTTCGATTATAAAGAAAGAATCTCATGAATATCTAGCAAATACTATAAGGGAAAAAGGAGAAAAGTTAGCCCATAAAAGAATTAGGTCGCACTCTAGACTCCTCTGCAACACTAAACCCCTGAAGGATACAGAAGTTTCTGTGGCAGTTTTACACAAAAAAATTGTTGTTCATGTGTGAATAGATTTGTAAGCATGCTACCACTCAGGAATTATGCTAAACTGGTACTCTTCATGAATAAAATATTTGAAGGTCCTTCCAAATTAAACTACTTGAAAATGTTTGTTAGGGAAAAAAGTGTCAAGAGATAATCCATTAAAATTCAAGGCAACTTCAGAAAAATTTGAAGGAACAGGCTGTTATATATATATACTCTTAAATAACTGTAAATACATACTTATACTTTAAATAATTGCTTTTAGAGGGATTACTAAATTAATTTTATATTTACTTAGAAATAAGAAAATGATATTTTAAAAAAACACATAAAAATAAAGGTAAATTATAAAAATGAATTCCAGAAGCCCAGGTTGTAGCTGCAAAATCTTAGAAGAAACAAAGGAAGAGGAAAACAAATGCAATGAGTTCCACATCTCAGAAAGGAAGTGAAAATTAAAGGAGTTATTTCAAACCAAGAGTAACATTATTTTTAATAGTGAAATAGTAAAGTTCACCCATTAACATGAGAAAGAAAGCAAAAAATACTCTCACTATTATGACAATGTTAACACTACTTTGGAAGTTCCAGTAAAATTAAACAGAAATAAAAATGTACCAGTGAAAAAATATGAAAATTACATCACTGTTGCAAATTATGTAATTATATACCTAGGAAAAAAGCTGACTGAAAAGCTGCCAGAAATAAGAGTTTTCAACTAGACATTAAATTAAAAGCTCAAAATTTAATAGCACTCCTGTGCATATCAGTAATCAAGTTAGCTATTTCCAGCCAAAGTGAAAGTGTTAATAGCTCAGTCCTTGCCATTGACTTCTCCAGGGGATCTTCCCAACCCAGAGATCAAACCCAGGTCTCCTGCAGTGGAAGCAAATGATTTACCACTGAGCCAAAGGGAAGCTCCTTAGAGCAGTTCTCTCAGTATCTTGTGATACTGCCTCCCAGGCTTGAAGTCCTAACATAACTCTCAATTTTTATGTTGTAAATAATTTTAAAGTTCACACTCCCCAGCCTTTAAATCTGGGATGGATCTGTAGCTTGTTTTGACCAAAAGAATGTGGCACATTGAATGCTATATCAGTTATGTTGACTAAAAAATATGGTCACAACTTGAAAGTAGAGAGTTATTTGATTTGGTGGGAATGTTTAAGACTCCAAGCCCAGGAAACAACATCTAAATAGCTCTAAGAAAACTGCTCCAAAGAGGCATGAGAGGAAGTCAGGCTTCCTGTTTGCTTGTTTACCTTCCTTCTTGCATTCCCCCAGCTCCTTAGCAATCACCATGGGGGGTGGTAGCATCTGCTACCTTTGGAGTCAAGAAATCACTGATGGCTGTGACATTTCTTGTTCATTAGATATTTTCATTTCACAGTTACAATCCTAGGTTCCGAGAGTCCTCGAGTGCTTCCTCTCTTTGTTTGGAATTCAGTCCCTATAACAGGAACAAGCCTGGGCTAGCCTCCTACTAGAGGAGAGCCCGCCCCTTTGTTCCAGCTAAAGCACCAGAGGTTTCAGGGCTAGCAGAGATCAGCAAAGCTGCTTACCTGACCCACATCTGTACCCAGATGCACCTGGGAGCTTAGCCAAGCTCAGAGAAAACACCAGCTGAGCCAATATGCAGAATCCTGAGCTAAATAACTGGTCATTTTTTAAGCCACTTCCTTTTTGGTAACTCCCCATTGTCACAAAATAAAGACCAGACTCTACTGTGAATTAAGAAAATTTCCTGCATCACCCCCCAACCCCCCACCAAGATCGAGGTTTCCAGACACTCCACCTCTCCACTGCCAACACTCTCAGTCATTGACATATGGTCCAGAAAAGTGAAAAAGTGAAAGTGTTAACAGCTAAGTCATGTCTGACTCTTAGTGACCCCATGGACTGCAGACTGCCAGGCTCCTTGGTCCATGGGATTTCCCAGGAAAGAATACTGGAGTGTGTTGCCATGCCCTCCTCCAGCGGATCTTGCTGACCCAGGGATTGAATCTGCATCTCCTACATTGTAAGCAGGTTCTTTACGACTGAGCCACCAGGGAATCCCAGAGACCAAGGTAAATCTACTGAATCAAAAGCACTGGGCATCAGCTAAGAATACTTTAAAGAGGTCTTGAGCCATATCCCAGTCTTCCTGAAACAAACTTCAAAAGTGGGACCAAATAATCTTTTATTTTCTCATTTAACTCTACAGGGGATTCTGATGAAACAAATTGTCATATTCCAGTTTGAGAATAAGAACTTCACAGCTGGCAGAGAAGTAAAAAAAAAAAAAAAAATAGAAATCATTCCAAGCATCTTTTCTGACCACAATGCAATAAGATTAGATCTCAATTACAGGAGAAAAACTATTAAAAATTCCAAAATATGGAGGCTGAACAACACGCTGCTGAATAACCAACAAATCACAGAAGAAATCAAAAAAGAAATCAAAATTTGCATAGAAACTAATGAAAATGAAAACACAACAACCCACAGCCTGTGGGACACTGTAAAAGCAGTCCTAAGGGGAAAGTTCATAGCAATACAGGCACACCTCAAGAAACAAGAAAAAAGTCAAATAAATAACCTAACCCTACACCTAAAGCAACTAGAAAAGGAAGAAATGAAGAAACCTAGGGTTAGTAGAAGGAAAGAAATCTTAAAAATTAGGGCAGAAATAAATGCAAAAGAAACAAAAGAGACCATAGCAAAAATCAACAAAGCCAAAAGCTGGTTCTTTGAAAGGATAAATAAAATTGACAAACCATTAGCCAGACTCATCAAGAAACAAAGGGAGAAAAATCAGATCAATAAAATTAGAAAGGAAAATGGAGAGATCACAACAGACAACACAGAAATACAAAGGATCATAAGAGAGTACTATCAACAATTATATGCCAATAAAATGGACAACGTGGAAGAAATGGACAAATTCTTAGAAAAGTACAACTTTCCAAAACTCGACCAGGAAGAAATAGAAAATCTTAACAGACCCATCACAAGCACGGAAATTGAAACTGTAATCAAAAATCTTCCAGCAAACAAAAGCCCAGGTCCAGACGGCTTCACAGCTGAATTCTACCAAAAATTTAGAGACGAGCTAGCACCTATCCTGCTCAAACTCTTCCAGAAAATTGCAGAGGAAGGTAAACTTCCAATCTCATTCTATGAGGCCACCATCACCCTAATACCAAAACCTGACAAAGATCCCACAAAAGAAGAAAACTACAGGCCAATATCACTGATGAACATAGATGCAAAAATCCTTAACAAAATTCTAGCAATCAGAATCCAACAATACATTAAAAAGATCACACGACAGGACAAAGTGGGCTTTATCCTAGGGATGCAAGGATTCTGCAATATCCACAAATCAATCAATGTAATACACCACATTAACAAATTGAAAAATAAAAACCATATGATTATCTCAATAGATGCAGAGAAAGCCTTTGACAAAATTTAACATCCATTTATGATAAAAAAAAAAAAACTCTCCAGAAAGCAGGAATAGAAGGAACATACCTCAACATAATAAAAGCTATATATGACAAACCCACAGCAAACATTATCCTCAATGGTGAAAAATTGAAAGCATTTCCTCTAAAGTCAGGCACAAGACAAGTGTGCCCACTTTCACCATTACTATTCAACATAGTTTTGGAAGTTTTGGCCACAGCAATCAGAGCAGAAAAAGAAATAAAAGGAATCCAAATTGGAAAAGAAGAAGTAAAACTCTCAGTATTTGCAGATGACATGATCCTCTACATAGAAAACCCTAAAGACTCCACCAGAAAATTACTAGAACTAATCAATGACTATAGTAAAGTTGCAGGATATAAAATCAACACCCAGAAATCCCTTGCATTCCTATACACTAATAATGAGAAAACAGAAAGAGAAATTAAAGAAACAATTCCATTCACCATTGCAATGAAAAGAATAAAATACTTAGGAATATATCTACCCAAAGAAACTAAAGACCCATATATTGAAAACTATAAAACACTGGTGAAAGAAATCAAAGAGGACACTAATAGATGGAGAAATATACCATGTTCATGGATTGGAAGAATCAATATAGTGAAAATGAGTATACTACCCAAAGCAATTTATAGATTCAATGCAATCCCTATCAAGCTACCAATGGTATTCTTCACAGAGCCAGAACAAATAATTTCACAATTTGTATGGAAATACAAAAAAACCTCGAATAGCCAAAGCGATCTTGAGAAAGAAGAATGGAACTGGAGGAATCAACCCGCCTGACTTCAGGCTCTACTACAAAGCCACAGTTATCAAGACAGTATGGTACTGGCACAAAGACAGAAATATAGATCAATGGAACAAAATAGAAAGCCCAGAGATAAATCCATGTACATATGGACACCTTACCTTTGACAAAGGAGGCAAGAATATACAATGGACTAAAGACAGTCTCTTTAACAAGTGGTGCTGGGAAAACTGGTCAAGCACTTATAAAAAAATGAAACTAGAACACTTTCTAACACCATACACAAAAATAAACTCAAAATGGATTAAAGATCTCAACGTAAGACCAGAAACTATAAAACTCTTACAGGAGAACACAGGCAAAACACTCTCCGACATACATCACAGCAGGATCCTCTACGACCCACCTCCCAGAATATTGGAAATAAAATCAAAAATAAACAAATGGGACCTAATTAAACTTAAAAGCTTCTGCACAACAAAGGAAACTATTAGCAAGGTGAAAAGACAGCCTTCAGAATGGGAGAAAATAATAGCAAAGGAAGCAACTGACAAAAAACTAATCTCAAAAATATACAAGCAACTCCTACAGCTCAACTCCAGAAAAATAAATGACCCAATCAAAAAATGGGCCAAAGAACTATTGTCTTTATATTAAATAATGGGCCAATTGTCTATTTAATAGACAATTCTCCAAAGAAGACATACAGATGGCTAACAAACACATGAAAAGATGCTCAACATCACTCATTATCAGAGAAATGCAAATCAAAACCACTATGAGGTACCATTTCACACCAGTCAGAATGGCTGCGATCCAAAAGTCTACAAGCAATAAATGCTGGAGAGGGTGTGGAGAAAAGGGAACCCTCTTGCACTGTTGGTGGGAATGCAAACTAGTACAGCCACTATGGAGAACAGTGTGGAGATTCCTTAATAAACTGGAAATAGAACTGCCTTATGATCCAGCAATCCCACTGCTGGGCATACACACTGAGGAAACCAGAAGGGAAAGAGACACGTGTACCCCAATGTTCATCTCAGCACTGTGTATAGTAGCCAGGACATGGAAGCAACCTAGATGTCCATCAGCAGATGAATGGATAAGAAAGCTGTGGTACATATACACAATGGAGTATTACTCAGCCATTAAAAAGAATACATTTGAATCAGTTCTAATGAGGTGGATGAAACTGGAGCCTATTATACAGAGTGAAGTAAGCCGGAAAGAAAAACACCAATACAGTATACTAATGCATATATATGGAATTTAGAAAGATGGTACCAATAACCCTGTGTACGAGACAGCGAAAGAGACACTGATGCATAGATCAGTCTTATGGACTCTGTGGGAGAGGGAGAGGGTGGGGAGATTTGGGAGAATGGCATTGAAACATGTAAAATATCATGTATGAAACTAGTCGCCAGTCCAGGTTCGATGCATGATACTGGATGCTTGGGGCTGGTGCACTGGGACGACCCGGAGGGAGGGTATGGGGAGGGAGGAGGGAGGAGGATTCAGGATGGGGAACACAGGTATACCTGTGGCGGATTCATTTCGATGTTTGGCAAAACTAAAACAATATTGTAAAGTTTAAAAATAAAATAAAATTAAAAAAAAAATGTAAACAATCTCCCCGCCAATGCAGGAGACACAGAGACCTGGGTTCAATCCCTGGGTCAGGAAGATCCCCTGGAGGAAGAAATGGTAACCCACTCCAGTATTCTTGCCAGGGAAATCCCATGGACAGAAGAGCCTGATGGGCTACAGTGCATGGGGTCCCACAGAGTTGGACATGGCTGAGAGCATGCACGCACACACACACACACACACACACACACACACACAAACACTTTGAGAATAAATGTCTTCACCTCCTACCATGCTCTTCTGCAAGCACACTGAGTCCTCCTATGTCTTTGATCATGATGTCTTACTCCTAGAATGTCCTGTCCATGCTTCTCCACCTGCTGAGCTCATTTCTGAAGTCTGATCTTTGGTCTTCACTCTCTGTACCTTCCCCTGGATCCCTCAAACCATGTTGAATTAATTAATTCCTCATCTCTGTCCTCATGGTATTATGTGCCTCTGAGGAGTATAGCAGTCATCACATTGTCTAAAAAAAAAAAAAAGCATCTGACTTCCTTCATGACTGCCATTTTCAGGGGCAAGAATCTTGGTCTTAACTGTTCTTTATACCTCCAGAGCCTTCTGAGCTCCTGGTAGGCATTCAATAACTGTTAACATGAATTGACATTTTGTCCCTAAAGTTTTTCTTTAAGTTATAGTTCACTATTTTACCTGAAAAGTTGTGAGTTTCCCAGAATGCAAGTGTGAATTATTTTTGGATTATCTGCTAGTTAACAAAACAAAACTATACTTTATGCAGTTCTTCCCCTCTATGTAATACACAGGTAATTGAGGTCAGAATGAGGCATTTTCATAGTATTAAAAAGTCTTTTATCTCTCTGTTCTGTATGCCCTATTCAGTTGTCTGAGATTTCCATCGCATTATTGATATATTTTAGCTTCAGAACCATGTTGTCCCCTTAATTAGAATTTTTAGAAAATTATTAAAAATAAGTTTATATTTCATGCTATTTCCAAGTTGCCACTATGTAAAAGTCTCAAATAGAACCCATTTTTAAGTTTTGAAATGTTATTATATTTTGATTATATGGTCTATGTATAATTACTATAAACCAAATTTATCACTTTCAACTTAGCAAGAAATTTATTTCCTAAGTGTCAAATGATATACAATTGTGCCAAATCATTGTGGAATATGTTTGCTGCAAACACTACTCCACCAGTCGCCTGACACTGGAAATTTAGTTTATGTAATGATATGTCTCTATCCAAATAATTTATACCATGTACAATAAGTTGATCTATTTCTTGTATTAATGAAAAGGTTGATTGCAAAAGATTTTAAGTGAAAATAGTAAAAAAGATGTATATTGTTTACATTCGATAGCTCACTAAAGGAGGTTTTGTTGAGTTTCTTGTAGCTTGCATTAGATTCATCAAAACAGTAGTTGATGGGCTTTGTGTTTAATTTTACTTTATTAGCATCAGGAGATCTGCTTACTCTTTTTAAAAAATATTTTAAATTTTTTCTTTCTTTTTTTTTTTTTTTCTCTTGACCATGCTAGTTCTTCATTGCTGCACGGGCTTTTCTCTAGTTGAGGCAAATGGGTGGCTACCTTCTAGCAGCGGTGCATGGGCTTCTCATTGCAGTGGCTTCTGTTGTTGTGAAGCACAGGCTCTAGGGTGAGAGGGCTTCAGTAGTTGTGGCATGTGGCCTCTGTAGTTGCAGTTCCTAGGCTCTAGAGAACAGGCTCAATATTTGAGCACACAGGCTTAGTTGCTTCGCAGCATGAGTGATCTTCCCAGACCAGGGGTTGAATCCATGTCTCCTGCATTGACAGGTGGATTCTTAACCACTAAGTAACCAGGGAAGTCTCTGTTCACACTTAAAGGTTGCTACCAGCAATGGGGACTAGAAAGTAAGGATATTCTACATTTTGAGGAAGATCAACAATGTATTTTTCTCAACTCTGGCTTTCTGAGAAGCAAGTCATCTGTTTTCCAAATACAGGGAAATGACTAGAACCCAGAAATAATAACCTTAAATGTCATGTTTAGTTAGAATCTAATTACTCTATCTCGAAATACTACATTCACAAATGAGCTCCTGTTGGTTGAGTACCAGCAGCAGTGTTCGTCTTACTACTCAACCCATAATGTGCTACACAGTAATTGAGGCCAAGGTCCAATGTGGCTCATCTGTAAAGAATCCTCCTGCAATGTGGGAGACCTGGGTTTGATCCCTCGGTTGGGAAGAGTCTGGAGAATTCCTTGGACTACAGTCCATGAGGTCACAAAGAGTCGGACAGGACTAAGCGACTTTCACTTTCACTTTCCAATGTGTCCTGTAAGGAATCTGTGTGGTGTGACCCTACAGAGCTTCAGGGAAGATTCTGCTACCTCAGTTATTATCCTAGGCACAGATATCTAAGGCTTGTTCATGTAGTGTCTGCATGAGCACACAGTACTCCAAGATAATTTTTCTCATCAGCGTTAAAAAATGCTTACTAAACATACACTCACTCATGGTGTTGGCAGCATGATAGAGTTTTTGAATTTCTTACACTGGAAGAAATCTTTGTAACTTACAGTTTTGTTAGGATAGTCATTAAACAGGTCAAATATTTGCCTGTGAAAAGAAGTTTCTCTCTACAACATAAGTGGCTGTGATGTGGCTCTGGGAGGCTTAGGGGTTATATGAGTCAAATGTGATGATGTTGCAAAAGAGACCCTCTGCCCTCCAGAGCTGTATAAACTAGTTCTTCAGGTTCCTGACTTGGATTCCTTGAGAACACGATATACTTTTTCTCCTTCTTTGGCCACTTCATTAGTTCTTCCTTTTCGGCCTACTCAACAAGTGGGAACATAGGCAAGTCTCAAACTCAGATTTTCTGTTTCTATCACCTCTGTTAGTTATTACGTCTCTGGGGGTAGCTCTTTTATGTAGATAATGTCTTGGCAAACATCTGCTTTGCGACCACCCTGTGTCTAATGTCATTATGTAAAAGTATTATAACCAGGTGTGTACCCTTATGGGGAGTACATGTTGATACATGATTAAAATTAAAAATGAATATAGATACCATTGAGCTCATTTTGAGAAATACAGATAACATGGTGCGGTAGGGGAAGAATGAGCTCAATTAGAATTGAAACAGAAATATATATTCATTTTTTAGGTCAGTTATTGACTTACTCTGTGCTCATGCATAAGAAATTTCTCTAGGCTTGACTTTTACTATTAAGTGAAATAGTTTAGATTAGAAGGATCTGAATATTCCTCAAAATATGGCCATAAACTAACTCAACATTGATTTTAGGGCATGAATCAAATGGGCTTGCATTGATTTTCACTGTGCACAAAATTCCACTGATGACATTGGCAGCAAAACAATCCTTAGTCAAGGTCAGGAACTTCTGGAGAGCCGAGGACCAGGCAGTAGCTTACAGTGTATTTATGCCATTTTGTCTCTTTTCCTGTAAAGGTCATACTCTTCCTAGAGTGCAGAGAAAGGAAACTAACTCCTAAAGAAGTTTTAAGATTACTTGCCTCAGGGCGAAATAAACACCTGTTTTGAAGCATAATTTTTCCAGATTTATTGAGATGTACCTACTATTATATAAGTTTAAGGTGTATAGCATTATGATTTGATATGTGTATATATTGTGAAATGATTACCACAATAAGGATGATTACCACATCTACTACTTGATATGAAGAGTGAAAGTTGTTCAGTCATGTTCAGCCTTCTTTATGGTCAAACTTTCACATCTGTACATGACTACTGGAAAAACCATAGCTTTGACTATAAAACAATCATTGCTGAGACCAATGTCATGGAGCTTTTTTCCTAAATTTTCTTCTAAGAGTTTTATGTTTCAGGTCTTACATCTAAGTCTTTCATTTATTTTAGTTAATTTTAGTGAGTAGTGTAAAAGTGAGGTCCAGTTTCTTTCTTTTTTTGCATGTGAATATTCAGTTTCCATGAACCATGTAGAGAAAACACTAGCATTTCCCTATTGAGTATTATTAACTTCCTTGTCAAATACTAGTCAACCATCCATGTGTGGATTTATTTCTGAGTCCCCATTCTGTTGTATTGGTCTATGTATTTGTTACTATGCCAGTAGCATATTGTTTTGATTACTATATATCTTTTGATGAGAGAATTTAATCCATTTACATTTAAAGTGATTTTTTATAGGTAGGGGTTTAAAATTGCCCCTTTGCTAGTTGTTGTCTTTTTTGTACAACCTGGCTTTTTTTTTTTTTTCCCCTTTCTTGCTCTTTTCCTTTGGGATTTAATGACTCTGTTTTTCATTTACTTCTTTATCGTTAACTTTTATGTTAAAATTCTTTAGATATAATTCTGAAAATTGAGTTTCAGGGTCAAAATGTATGCAAACTTTAAATAATGTGAACAGTAAATTGAGCTCAATAAGGGCTATACCAATTTAATCCCCATTAGCATATCTTGTGTTTGTCAGTTTCTTTAGTATTTGCCAAACTAGTATGTTAAAACATCTTTTGTTTTATATGGCAACCTACAGAATTATTACAGACCTCTTCCTCTTAAATAAGAGGAAGGCCCTTGAATAGGCCTCACTCTGTTTAGAAGTATGGAAACAAATACTTGGACTGGTGTTTTATTATTTAAGACTTCTTCACTGTCAGCAGTTTAGACTCTTGATTCTAAGGGCAATATCTCATTTCACTGATGTTTCTATTATTTTAAACCTGAAATGAATATGACTCTTTAAAGGCTTATTTTCTGGATCAAGGAATTTTGGAAAGTTGTGTTATCTTTACACTTACTTGTTATCAAAAGTAAATAATTATGTATATATTTGCTTCAATAAACTATAGCCATACTTCAGATTTGATCTTTACTACAACTTTTATTACTTCTTGTTATTTATTTACCATTGGCTACATAGTTGCTTATAACATCTGAAGATCTACATGACCCAATAATATAATACATTAAGAACATAATGTCATGGTAATGCTATTGAAATTTTACTAACAAAACAGTAATCCAAATGCAAACTTTCTCTTATGGTACACAAGCCAGGATAAAAAAGTAAAATAAATTTTACAATAAGGAGAGGGGATTTATAAGCATTTTTTGTCCTTGATCTTTTCTAGTTGATCATTGACCTGTTGGTCATTTTTCTACTCGGGTTCTACATATTCTCTGGATGATATTACTTAGTGTGAAATCTGGATTGAACTCCAGACCATAGTCTAAAACAAGAACAACAAAAAAGACAAATTGAGGAAACATCTGGCCAAGTTACAATTCTCAAGAGTAAAGCATGCCAAAGCCATTTGTCTAGAAACTATGCTTTATACCAGGATTGGTGAGAGAGGGAGAAAAACCAGATAGTGATTGGAATAAGATCAAGACATGAACTGGCAGATAACAGAAGCCAGATGAGGAAATACAATTTTAAATCCATCCAAGATCTCTAAAACTGAAGAAATGAAAGAAATGCTGTGTGTTGACAATGTCATTTCCTTGTAGATAATTGTCTTAACCTTAAGGGAAATTCCACTCCTAGTGGAGAGGAAGTACAGTTGACACACAATCCTATGACTTAGAAATGGTTTATAAAAAGCCATATAAAAATATTTCAAACTAATGGAATCTAAACTCTGCTGTAACCTCAAAGCTTCTGACTTATCCATTCCTTTCTATCCTCAGCTCTCAGAAAAGTACCTGATACATAGTGGGTATTCAGGAATTCTTTGGATGAATGGCAACCTTGTTTATTCCAATTAATGGCTCAAGGTTATAGAATAGAAATGGCAGATATGTACTGTAGCAACCTCTAAAAATGCCCTGTACTTCTAATGTATCATTTCTATATTCTACTGTTAAAAAATTATGTTGGCAATTAGAAATTCCTAAGACTGTGTGCCTATGAAATATTCATGAATGTCTCCAGTCCTCTTAAGCAGAACAGTCATGACAAGGACGTGCAACTCTGCACTTGCTACAGCATATATTTGCTTGGGTAAAATTACACAAAAAAACAATGATACTCTTTAAATAACCATTTTTACCCAGTATCTAAACTTAGTATTATTATGAAAGCTTGCTTAAAATATACCTGTAATCTTTGAAATCAAGTCAATTTTGGGGAGCAGGTCATTAGTAACTATAATTTAACAATACCTAAATCTGGGACTTCTGTAGTGGCTCAGACAATAAAGAAGCTACCTGCAATGTGGGAGACCTGGGTTCAGTCCCTGGGTTAGGAATATGCTGTGGAGAAAGGAATGGCTACCCACTTCAGTACTCTTGTCTAGAAAACCTGATGGACAGAGGAGCCTGGTGGGCTACATTCCATATGGTCGCAAAGAGTTGGATACAACTGAGCAACTAACATTTTCAAACCTGGGGGTAAATGTGTAGGAAAGAGAGAATCATACATGAATCCTAAAACAAAAAGGACATTTCTTCTGAATCCCTCATGCATATAATAATTAGGGCTGATGAAGTAATAAATCTTAGGTTTTAAACATGGTAGTTAGTTAAATTGCCATATGGAATATTCATTTAACCTTGACTTTGTGAAACTTTATTCTGGAGCCAGGGTCAGTACATCTAAATTGAGCCTGGTGTTTTCCAGAAATGTTTTCCATAAAAGCATTCATGCCCGAACCCCTGATTTGTTTGTGCAAATTCATCCCCATCCTTGGAAAAACAACTGAGTGCATATATTACTGAGGATGGAGAAGCTATGAGATTTTCATATGCTAAACTAATATAGTTATAAAGAATATAATTTTGCTTTCTCAATGTTTAGGGTTAAAATGTTTTTTACATACAGTATGGAATTGGATACACACATGCATTCTTGTGTGCCAACATGGAAGCATACCTTCTTTGGGCAGCAGTATATCATTCTAATTCCTCAAGTACATGGTATAACTTAAGAAGGTCAAGTTTCATTCTAATATCATTCTTGAAATCTTCCTCAGAATGAGATTTTTAATGTTTACAATGACATGTATGATATTCAAATAATGAGAAACCACAGCCTCATAAGAACAATTAAATCCCCAAAGGCAAAGTTAAAATGAATACCATTAGAGGTCACGACTAAGTAATGAGAGCTTGTTAATGATCTCATTCATTGACCTTGAGTTGTAGTCAAGTTCTTAAAAATGCTCGTTTCAAAAATTTATAATTTCTAGTTAAGTTCTCATTATCTCACTAGTAGTGATAAAATATTTAGAGGATAGAAGGTTGTTTGCAAATTGGATTATGCTGATATCCAGTGTTATAAAACAATTAGTAGTAGTATTCAAAGGAATATGCTTTTTGGTTGGTACTTATAAAATGAAACTTAAATTATGTGTCATCCTTACCAAAGCCAAAAACAAACAAAAATTATATTGCTGCACATATGAGGGTGAGCATTTGGTCATTTATTTTGAGGAACTTTCTGAACACTCAACTTTGTCTTTGTTCAAATTCACTTATTAAAAAAATAATTGGAGTGGACAAGCCAGAAGTTGTTGTATGAAAATACAACAGTAAAAATAAATATGTATACAAAGGCTGCCAGTCTTAAGAGTCAGGTTTTAAATAAGGATATTTATCAAACATTCTAAACTTTTTGCTGTTTATAATTCCCTTTTATGTTAAAGCTGAATGACAAGTATTGATGTATAATAACAAAAATATTAAAATAATAACAGGATCTGGTATTTATTGGGTGCACATATTGTGCAAAATGCCAGACTGGATGAATCCCAGGCTAAAATCAAGATTGCCTGGAGAAATATCAACAACCTCAGATATGCAGATGACAGGACTCTAATGGCAGAAAGTGAAGAAGAACTAAAGCCTCTTGATGAGGGTGAAAGAAGAGAGTGAAAAAGCTGCTTAACACTCAGTATTCAGAAAGCAAAGATCATGGCATCCAGTCCCATCACTTCATGGCAAGTAGATGGGGAAACAGTGACAGATTTTCTTTTCTTGGGCTCCAAAATCACTGTGTATGGTGACTGCATCCACAAAATTAAAAGATGCTTCTTAGAAGGAAAGCTACAACAAACCTAGATGGCGCATTAAAACATAGAGATCACTTTGCTGACAAAGGTCCATATAGTCAAAAATTGTCTCATACTGATGGGAGAGTTGGACCATAAAGAAGGCTGAGCACCAAAGTATTGATGCTTTTGAACTGTGGTGCTGGAGAAGACTCTTGAGAGTCCATTGGACTGCAAGGAGATCAAGCCATCAATCCTAAAGGAAATCATCCCTGAATATTCTTTGGAAGCACTGATGCTGAAGTTCCAATATTTTGCCCACCTGATGCAAAGAGCCAACTCATTAAAAAAGACTCTGCTGCTGGGAAAGATTGAAGGCAAAAGAAGTGGGCAGCAGATGATAAGATGGTGAGACAGCATCACTGACTCATTGGACATGAATTCGAGCAAACTCCAAGAGATAGTGGAGGACAGAGGAGCCTGGCATGCTTTAATCCATGGGATCACAAACAGTCAAATATGACTTAGCAGATGAGCAACAACAACTCTTCAGGGTTCTGTGGAAATTACTTGTGATGATTTTTACATGTTACAACATGACTGTAAGACAGGTGACACAACACGACTGTACAACTTATTTATAGTTGGAAAAACTGAGGTTTCAGGGCTTGGAAGTAACTTGATGAAGGGCACATAGGAATTGTTAAGGTGGAATTTAAAGTTGGGTTGGCCTGATTTGGAACCCCTGAGAGAATACAAAGTGTCTGATATTCTTATTAGTCTTTCTACATATATCTCCTGTCCAAAACATGTTTTAAAAGGTCAACTTGGCAAATTTTATTAACAGCAATAATTAGGAGGAATATCTTGAGTGCTTACCATGTGTCACCCATTTTTCCTGACCACTTCACTTGCATTTATTTTGGTAAGTCTCTCATTTTTGCAGTGGGGAAACTGAGCCCCAAGAGGATTATGATATCTCAAGGTCACGCTTCTAGTTTCTGATTCAGCTATGATCCAGACTCAAAACTATAAGATTCCAGAGCTTGAAGCCTTAAAACCTATAATCTACTATGAACCCCATATTGACATGTTAAGGTCAAGGTAGAATTTATTCTTTGTTAGAAGAGGGCAAATATATTTCCACTAAGTTCAAGTGGAAACGGAGTGTCCAGTGAGAGAACTTAAAAGTGTCTATGCTGGAAAATGAGAAATTAATTCTAAAAGAAGGAAACCATACAGTTGTGGGATCCCCTGTATGTGAATGTAGAATTATGAAACATTAATTTAGGGATTAGGGAAGGTGACGGAGAGGGCAATGGCGCCCCACTCCAGTACTCTTGCCTGGAAAATCCAGTGGATGGAAGAGCCTGGTGGGCCGCAGTCCATGGGGTCACTAAGAGTCGGACAGGACTCAGCGACTTCACTTTCACTTTTCACTTTCCTGCATTGGAGAAGGCAATGGCAACCCACTCCAGTGTTCTTGCCTGGAGAATCCCAGGGACAGGGGAGCCTGGTGGGCTGCTGTCTATGGGGTCACACAGAGTCGGACACGACTGAAGCAACTTAGCAGCAGCAGGGAAAATGATCATAAGACTTGGTTTGCCCAGGAAAGTTCCAATTTTTATCTATCATCTCAGTGTACTTATTAAAAATAGTTCACCCTTTACCTCTCAAAATTGCCTCAGTTTGGACAATAAATTATGTGTCAACCTAGGATGATGAGACCCAGTGTTTAGTTGTGGATATGCCCAGAGAAATGGCAAATGACTTTGGCCAAGCCACTTTGTGGATCTTATGTTTCTCATGTGTAAAATGAAGTTGTATGTGACAACAGATTACCATGTTATTTTTCAGCTAGAATATTTCAACCAATACTGATATTTTGTGAATTTGACAGTAATCCATAGGCTTTGCATCTTATTCTGTAAAATCACTTCAAAGGTCTTACCAACATGTCAATGTTCTTGAGGCACATTCTGAGAAGAGATGAGTCTGTAAGGCTGGCTGAGGCCCACAATCCATCTTAACGAATCACTGTGATGCTGCAATGCTTCAATTATACATGCTGTCCTGAACTATATACTCTCTGAGACCAGGGAATATATCTGACTCAACACTGTAAATATAGACTAGTTGCTGGTATTATCTGTTGAATGACTGAATGAAGGTTAATAGTTACTACATGGCAACAACCAAAGCAACACTGAGTTCCAGCTAATAGTGAAATATAAATGTTACATGTCATGTGCGAGATGGATTCATGGTTTTGCACACCATCATGAGTATTGTTGATATAAGCAAGAAAAATAGACATTTGCAAAGCCTATTTTTTTTCCAATCAGGCACTTAATAACAGGGATTATCAAGCTCTGTGAAACCTTGGCAATAAAAGTTACACATACTTTTAAGCCCTTACAGCACTGGGTGCAGCATTAAGAGGAGATAAAGGGAAGTGCTTGAGTTTCCATCCCTGCAGTGTCAGGGCTTTCCTTGGGTTTGGAGTCAAGAAAGTCTGTCCTGTGTGTTTATGACCAAAGACTGTATGTGGCAACTGTGAAATGCAGGGCTTGCAAGTTTTGGATATAAAGAATGTTCTGCACAGTATGAAAGTGCCCATATGATAGTCAGTTGGAGAAATTATAAATATTAAATTTATGTTCCATGTAAAAGTATTGGACAATAGGTATTTGATAAATATATGAACACCATAGAGAATAGCAAAGGGTTTGGAGTCAGGCAGATCTGTATTCAAATTGCAGCTTTGCTAAATGTGAGCTTTATATTTAGATCTTTCTTCTTGTAATACTGTTTTAACTTCTGTTCTCTCATTTGTCAAATGAATATATGAATATCTCTGTCATAGAAATATTGGAATAAATTTAGATAAAATGTGTTCTAGTATCTAGTATGTTGTTGTAGTAGCAGTAGTAATTGTGGTAGCCATAATAATGATAATGTCAGCAAGAATTTGTTGAACATTTACAATATCTCATATATTTTTCTAAGAGAGTCACATATACTATCTACATTAAAACTCACAGTGGTCCTACAAGGTGTGTATTATTGTTATCATCCCGATTTTGCTTTCCTGGTGGCTCAGTGGTAAAGAACCTGCCTGCCAAGCAGAAGACTTGGGTTCGATCCCTGGGTCAGGAAGATCCCCTGGAGAAGGAAATGGTAACCCAGTCCAGTAGTGTTGCCTGGGACATCTTATGGACAGAGGAGCCTAGCAAGCTATAGTCTATGGGATCACAAAGAGTCGGACATGACTGAGCAACTAAACAACAACATCCCTATTTTGCAAAATTGAAGATTGGATGTACAGAGAAGGTAATTAGTCAAAATCAAAAGGCTAATCAGTGACAGAGGCAGGAAAAAACCCCTTCAGGCATACTCCAGAATCTAAGTTCTTATTCTACACAACCTGTTTGTTCATGTTCTCCTGCTATAATAATTGCTCAATGAGCCAACCAAATCCAATGAAATATGGTGAAACTTCAGTGTGGTAAGCTATCTCTGTTCACCAATAGCCAGGGTGTCTCTCTATGGAAGGCTTCTACATGCCAACTGTGATGAACTCAGGAGTGGTCATATGAGTACATTTGGCCAGTGGAGTGTGAGTGCCCCTTCAATGGTGAAGTTTTAAAACAGTACAGGTTTTGCTTAAATCCTTGACTCTGTTGTAGTGAGAAGCAGTGCTCAAGATGGTGGTTGAGCCATCAGCCAGGTCCCTGAGTGAGGATATTGCTGTGATACAAAGGATTAGAACTCCATATTCAACCTTTTATCAATAAATTGTGTGAGAAATAAACTTTCGTTGTTTTATGCCATTAAACTTTGTTTTTGTTACTTTGCATTGTTACTCTGCACAAACTTTGCATTTGTTACTGTACCATACCCTAATGTGTCCTCACGGATACATCCAGAAAGGTTGGAAAAGAGTTAAAAAAAGTTAGAAATGAGCTGAAGTGCCACAAAGGCTATATAATTCTAGAGAAAGAATGTAATTTCAGAACCGTTAGGTTGGTGCAAAAGTAATTGCAGTTTTGCATTGTTGCACTTTGGTGTTTGATATTGGAATACATTCTAATTAAATGTGCTTATGTTATACATCATTTTAATGTACATTTCTTGCTTTGTTGTTGTTTTTTTTTTTTGCTAATGACTTATTACTTGCTGTTTATTTTATATTTGCTTTAGAAGAGGGAAATGATGTTAGACAAAAAGCAAATTTGAGCAATTTTATTGAGTTCAAAATGGGTCATGAAGCAGCAGAGACAACTTGCAATATCAGCCATGCATTTGGGCCAGGAACAAACATACTGTGCAATAGTGGTTCAAGAAGTTTTGCAAAGGAGAAAAGAGCCTTAAAGATGAGTGTGGTGGCCAGCCATCTGAAGTTGAAAGCAACCAATTGAGGGGATCATAGAAGCTGATCCTCTTAGCTATGTGAAATGTTGTCAAAGAACTCAACATTGACCATTCTGTCATTGTTCGGCATTTGAAGCAAAGTGAAAAGGTGAGAAAACTCAAGAAGTAGATGCCATGTTAGCTGACTGAAAATCAAAAAAATTTGTCATTTTGAAGTGTCGTCTTCTTATTCTACACAACAACAGTGAACCATTTCTCAATCGGATTGTGACATGCAATTTTCGTGGATTTTATATGGATTTTCATGGATTTTATATGACAACCGGCAATGGCTAACTCAGTGGTTGAACCAAGAGGAAGGTCCAAAGCACTTCCCAAAGACAAATTTCCACCAGAAAAAGGTCACAGTTACTGTTTGGTGGTTTGGTGCCTGTCTGATCCTCTAGAGCTTTCTGAATCCTGGCGAAACCATTACATCTGAGAAGTATGCTCAGCAAATCGATGAGATGCACTGAAAGCTGCAATGCCTGCAGCCGGCACTGGTCAACAGAAACGACCCAGTTCTTCTCCACAATAGACAATGTCCAACTGCACATCACACAACCAGTGCTTCAAAAGTTTAAAGAATTCCGTGCCAATTTTGCCAGTTTTGCCTCATCCACCATCTTCACCTGACATCTCGCTAACCAACTACTACTTCTTCAAGCATCTCAACAACTTTTAGCAGAGAAAGCACTTCCACAGCCAGCAGGACACAGAAAATGCTCTCCAAGAGTTCATGTAATCCCAAAGCATGGATTTTTAAGCTATAGGAATCAACTTATTTCTCATTAGCAAAAATGTGTTGATTGTAATAGTTTCTATTTTGAATAATAAAGATGTGTTTGAGCCTAGTTATAATGATTCATAGTCTGAAACCGTAATTATATTTGCACCAACCAAATAGTATTTTGGTGAAGAGTCCATGATGAAATGACATGTCCACAGTATTCCTATGCTTGTGATCTATGCTGTGTTATTCTTTGAGAGATAATAGGACCAGTACCATACAGGACAACAGTTTTATTCTACTTGGTTTTTATTTTGACAGTAGCATTTTAATAATTATATTTGTGAGCCCATACTGGTACCTTAAGAAGATGCCTCAGAAAAATCACAGGCATACCCTGCATTATTACACTTTGCAGATATTGAAGGTTTGTGGCAATCCTGCTTTGCCAAAAGATGGTTAGCATTTTTGTTAGCAATAAAGTATTTTCATTTATTTTCTGCAATACAGGAGACCCACATTCCATCCCTGGGTTGGGATGATCCCCTGGAGGAAGGCATGGCAACTCACTCCAGTACTCTTGCCTGGGGAATTCCATGAACAGAGGAGACTTGCGGGCTACAGTCCATGGGGTCACAAAGAGTGGGACCCAACTTCGTGACTATCACGCACAAAGTATTTTTAAATTAGGGTATATACACTGTTTATTTAGACATAATACTCAGGGTAATATAGTGTGAACATAGCTTTTATGTGCACTGGGAAACTGACAAATTCATGTGACTTGCTTTATCAGAGTGGTTTGGAATAGAAGTCGCAGTGTCTCTGAGTTATGCCTGTATAGGGTTAAAAATGAGTTCCCCCAGATCTCTCAAACCTGTGATTATCGGGTCCAAATCATGTACCAGCCGAGTCAAACTATCAAGGTGTTATTGATATGAAAGCTTTTGGCTTTGAAGAAGTTAAGATAGGGACCTAATTTCAGTCCTATAACACCCACACAACAAAACATCTGAGGGCCGTCTGATTTTCTATCTCATCACCATTCTTTTTTAAAACCATTAAAGTCTAACTTACTGATGAATTTAAGTGCTATTTTTAGACCTCATTCTACTTACTAATAGTGGATTTACTAAAAGTTAACAATTAAGACTATGAACTTCTTGAGGTTAGGGACTATCATTCATATGTGTGTGTATATATATATATATATATATATATATATATATATATACATACATATATATATATATAGTGCAGTGTTAGACGCTCAGTTGTGTCCGACTCTTTGCAACCCCATGGACTGTAGCCTGCCAGGCTCCTCTGTCCATGCTTTTCTCCAGGCAAGAATACTGGAGTGGGTTGCCATTTTCTTCTCCAGAGGATCTTTCCAACCCAGGGATCAAACCTGGGTCTTCTGTGTTGCAGGCAGATTCTTTACCATCTGAGCTACAGGGAAGTCCAATATATCAGCCTTGGGATTACTTTGGAAGGAATGATGCTAAAGCTGAAACTCCAGTACTTTGGCCACCTCATGCGAAGAGTTGACTCATTGGAAAAGACTCTGATGCTGGGAGGTATTCGGGGCAGGAGGAGAAGGGGACGACAGAGGATGAGATGGCTGGATGGCATCGCTGACTCGATGGATGTGAGTCTGGGTGAACTCCGGGAGTTGGTGATGGACAGGGAGGCCTGGCATGCTGCGATTCGTGGGGTTGCAAAGAGTCAGACATGACTGAGCGACTGAACTGAACAGAACTGAATATATATATATTTGAGAACATAAGGCTAGTGTTCTTTCAGTGAATATTTATTGAATGTCTGAAAATAACTGGTCAGTGGATTAGCACTGAGAAATGATAGTAAAAATGAAGAGGGAATAAAAATTCTTACCCTCATAGGTAGTACTAGTTATTTTCAGTGGTAGTGGCAGATAATAATCCTGTTGTTTAATAAATGTATAAGTATGAATAGATGTAAGTTATTTACAGGAAACAAGCAAGACTTCATAAGAGCATATGATGATTAAGAAAAACACAGAACACAGCACCTGGTACATTATAGTTGTTGAAAGATTTTAACTTTTCCATAATCTTCACATGCTTTTCTTTCTTGAATCCTGAGTTTCTGTTACTTAAGTGGGTTATTTTTTTTTTCCTGCATCCCACATATAGCTTTATAAAAATGACTTTACTGAGGTATCATTAATGTAATTGCAGTAATTTATAGTATACATTTTGAATTTTGACATATATACACACATACTCATGAAATGTTCACCAAAATCAAGATAACCAATATTTGTGTTACCTAAGGTTTTCTTTTTTTTTAATTGAAGGATAATTGCTTTCCAGAATTTTGTTGTTTTCTGTCGAACCTCAACATGAATCAGCAATAGGTATATAGATAGCCCCTCCCTCTTGAACCTCCCTCCCATCTCCCTCCCCATCCCATCCTTCTAGGTTGATACAGAGCCCCTGTTTCAGTTTCCTGAGCCATACAGCAAATTTCCGTTGGCTAACTATTTTACATATGGTAATGTAAGTTTCCATGTTACTCTCCATATATCTCACCCTCTCCTCCCCTCTCCCCATGTCCATAATTCTATTCTGTATGTCTCTTTCTCCGTTGCTGCCCTGTAAATACATTCTTCAGTACCACTTTTCTAGATTCCGTATATGTGTGTTAGAATATGATATTTATCTTTCTCTTTCTGACTCACTCCACTTCATATAATAGGTTCTAGGTTCATCCACCTCATCAGAACTGACTCAAATGTATTCCTTTTTATGGCTGAGTAAATTCCATTGTGTATATTTACCACAACTTCTTTATCCATTCATCTGATGATGAATGTCTAGGTTGCTTCCATGTTCTAGCTATTGTAAATAGTGCTGCAATGAACAGTGGGATACATGTGTCTTTTTCAATTTTGGTTTCCTCAGGGTGTATGCCTGGGAGTGGGATTGCTGGGTCATATGGTGGTTTTATTCCTAGTTTTTTTAAGGAATCTCCATACAGTCTTCCATAGTGGCTGTATCAATTTACATTCCCATCAACAATGCAAGAGTGTTCCCTTTTCTCCACACACTCTCCAGCATTTGTTGTTTGTAGATTTTTTGATGATGGCCATTCTGACTGGTGTGAGATAATAACTCATTGTAGTTTTGACTTACATTTCTCTAATAATGAGCGATGTTTAGCATTTTTTCATGTGTTTGTTAGCCATCTGTATGTCTTCTTTGGAGAAATGTCTGTTTTGGTAGTTTTCCCACTTTTTGATTGGGTTGTTTGTTTTTCTGGCATTGAGTTGTATGAGCTTCTTGTATGTTTTGGAAATTAATCCTTTGTCAGTTGTTTGATTTTCTATTATTTTCTCCCATTCTGAGGGTTGTCTTTTCACCTTGCTTATAGTTTCCTTTGATGTGCAAAAGCTTTTAGGTTTAATCAGGTCCCACTTGTTTACTTTTGTTTTTATTTCGATTACTCTAGGAGGTGGCTCCTAGAGGGTCTTGCTTTTTTAATTTATGTCATTGAGTGTTCTGCCTATGTTTTCCTCTAAGAGTTTTATAGTTTTTTTCTGGTCTTACATTTAGGTCTTTAATCCATTTTAGGTTTATCTTTGTGTATAGTGTTAGGAAGTGTTCTAATTTCATTCTTTTACATGTAGCTGTCCAGTTTTCCCAACACCATTTATTGAAGAGGCTGTCTTTGCCCCATTGTATATTCTTGCCTCCTTTGTCAAAAATAAAGTACCCATATGTGCATGGGTTTATTTCTGGGCTTTCTAGCTTGTTCCATTGGTCTATATTTCTGTTTTTGTGCTAGTACCATATTATCTTGATGGCTATAGCTTTTTTTTTAATTTTATTTTATTTTTAAACTTTACATAACTTTATTAGCTTTGTAGTATAATCTGAAGTCAGGAAGGTTGATTCCTCCAGTTCCATTCTTCTTTCTCAAGACTGCTTTGGCAGACTGCTTATGTTTCCATATGAATTGTGAAATTTTTTGTTCTAGTTCTGTGAAAAATGTCATTGGTAATTTGATAGGGATTTCATTGAATCTGTAGTTGCATTTGGTAGTATATACATTTTCACAATATTAATTCTTCCTACCCAGGAACATGGAATATCTTTCCCTCTGTTTATGTAGTCTTTGATATCTTTCTTTAGTGTCTTATAATTTTTGGTGTACACTTCTTTTGTCTACTTAGGTAAGTTTATTCCTAGATATTTAATTCTTTTTGTTGCAATGGTGAATGGGATTGATTCCTTAATTTCTCTTTCTGATTTTTCATTGTTAGTATGCAAGTGATTTGTATTGATTTTGTACCCTGCAACTTTGCTAAATTCACTGATAAGCTCTAGTAATTTTCTGATACTATCCATAAGGTCTTCTACGTATAGTATCATGTCATCTGTAAACAGTTAGAGCTTTATTTCTTCTTTTCCAATCTGGATTCCTTTTATTTCTTTTTCTTCTCTGATTGCTACAGCTAGGGTTTCCAGAACTATGTTGAATAAGAGTGGGAAAAGTGGACACCCTTGTCTTCTTCCCAATCTTAGGGGGAAAGCTTTCAGTTCTTCACCATTGAGAATAATGTTTGCTGTAGTCTTATCATATATGGCCTTTACTATGTTGAGGCAGGTTTCTTCTATGCAGTATTTTTATTTTAAACATGTATATTGTATTACATTTTCCACAACCTGCTTGTCCCACTTAATATTTTTCAGACATATTTGTGTTCATAAACACACTTATGTACATATATATACACATATCCATTTGTATATGTTTGTATATTTGGGTACATATGTATGTATGAGAGAGATATATTAACATTTTAACTGCTGTATAATTAACTTAAAATGTATACAACTGTTTATCAAATACTTAAGGCCATTGTATTACTTTAAGTATTTTTTGTTAATGTAAACAGTAGGGCAATAAACATCCTCCTACATACTTTCTTGTGTACTACTATGAGAAATTGGGTCATGGGGTAAGAATGTTTTCCAATTTAATAGATATCACCAAATCCCTCTTAAAGTATAAAACCCAGGACAGTATGAGTTTTATCATTTCCCTATATCCTTGACAACATACCATTATGACCCCATCAGTTATCAAAGAGCCATCATACTGGAAACAAAATATAGTATGTGTGAAATAGTATATCACTGTTGTTTTTCATTTCCATGTCTGTGAGTTATATGAATTGCAAGCCCACATTCTTTACTCTTTTCTCTATTGAGCTGATTGTCTTTTTTTCTGTGATTTGTAGATATTTTTGTAACATTTTTGAGTCATTGCATTTCCTAGAATATACAATTATCATTTCCAAGGCTATTGCTTTTCTAACTTTGTTATGGTCTTGATTTTCATACATGATTATATATGATTAAATATGATTATATCAGACTTAAATTTCCTCAGTATTTCCTGTATGCTTTTTGCATTTTTTTGTTCCTATCAAAAAACCCTTATATTTTCTTTCATTATTTAAAATTTGTTTTCAGTTTCTTTAATCCATTTGGATTGAATTTCTAATTAGTGGAAAGCCAACTGTTGCAAAAGCACTAGTTGAATAATCCATTCTTACTCTACTGGTTTGTAGTAAAAGAAATAATAGTCACAATAGATAAGATATTGATAACCTTTACATAGCCTTAATACACACCAGGCACTCTTTCAAATATTTTATATATGTATTAACAGTAATCCTTAGTTAGTAAATGGCAGTGCTGATATTAAAAACAGTTTCTCCACATCCTTTACAGAGCTTGTTATCTCTTGTATTTTTGGCAATAGCCATTCTGTCAGGCATGAGGTGATATTTCATGGTGGTTTTGATTTGCATTTCTCTGATGGTTCATAATATAGAACATCTTTTCACATTCCTAGTGGCCGTTTGTGTGTCTTCTTTAGATCCTTGTCCATTTTTTAAGCTGATTTTTTTTCATTCTTGAATTGTATGAGTTCCTTATATATTAGCTTCTTATCACATATGATTTGTAACTATTTTCACCCATTCCTTAGGTTGTCTTTTCATTTGCCAATATTTTTCTTCTGCTGTGCAGAAGCTTTTTAGTTTTATGTGGTCTCATTTATTTTCACTTTTTTTGTCTAACCCTCAGCCCCAATGTTAACCATGATCTTGACTTTTGTGATAATTAGTTCCCTGCTTATCCTGACACTGTATTTTCATACATTCCTAAGATATAGTTTAATATAATAATTCTATGTGTTAAGTCCTTCCTTTAACATTTCCTTTTTTTGTGAGATCAATATGTTAATACTTGTACCTGTAGTTAAGTCACTTGTATATCTAATAATTTCAATTCTGCAAATATGTCACAGTTTATCCATATTATGGTTTTTGGAGTTATTTCCAAATTAGAGTGAATATAAACAATGTGGCTATAACTCAACTATATTTGATTGCGTATGTGTGGGAGTTTTGCAGAAGTTAATACTTTGATTTCTATTTTGCATATTCCGAAGCATTGAGAATTATATTTTCACATTGCAAACACATGAAACTGTGTCAAAATTTTAATTGGGATGGTGTCAAATTTTCAGATAATTTGGGAGATAATTTTTATACACTTGAGTATTCTAATCCAGGAATATAGTGTAACTCTCCTTTATTTTGCTTGTCTTTAGTACGTTGAAGTAAAATTTATAATTTCCCTAGAGTTTTATACATACTTTATTAGATTTATTCCTAGGCATTTAATATTTTTTATGCCTTTAAAAATTTAACTTTTAAAGTGTTATTCTAACCATCCATGACTACAATGCAAAAATAAATTTTTCTAAGTTGATTTATCATCCACTCAACTTGCTGTATGTACCTGTTAAATGTATACTAATATATCAGATAGTTTTGACTTTCCTATGTAGGCAATAGTGCCATTTATTAGTATTGAGTAAATAAATATTAATAATTCAGTAAATATTTAATTAATATTAAAATACCAAATTCTTGTTATTTTTCTAATTCTTATTCTTTTCTTCCCCTGGCTTTGACTGTAGTGGCTAAGAGCTCTAATAAGACAATGGTAAATAGAATTATGGCAGGCATGCTTGTTCTCCAAGGGAAAGCTTTCAACATTTTACCATTGAATATATTTGCTTTAATGGTTTTATAGATACCTTTGCCATATTAAGGCAGTTCACTTTTAATGTTTTTATAGAAATCTTTGTCATATTAACGCAGTTCACTTTCATTCCTAGGTTAAATGTTTTGTTTTTAAATACAGATGAGTTAAAATTGATAAGTTTTTCTATGTTTTTGAGATAATCATGCATTTCTATTTTGATTTATTTAGTGTTTAGTTATGGCAAACAACATTAATTATCTAATGTTAAACAGAACTTGCATGCCTGGCATTAACCCAACCAGGTCTTGACACATTTTATGTATTATTGAAATTGTTTGGCTTCATTTTAGAGTTTTTTAGATAGAAGTTCATGAGTGTGACTAGCTAATACTTGTACTTCTTAAATGTCATTGTTTAAGCTTGCTTTCAAGGTTTTCTTAGGCACATAACATGAGGAAAATAAAATACTGTTTTGTGGTTCTCATTCCTCTTGCCTGTTTCATATTTTTTTATTTCCTTACCAAAATTGATACATGAAGAAATAGACAATTAAAAACGTTTCCTACAGATAACTCTGGTCTGGGAGGCATAACTGCATAATTCTATCAAACATATGGAAGAAATAATGCTATTTTGCATGAACTCTTTCACAAAATAGAGAATGTTTTCTAATTTATTTTAGTGAACAAATTAGTATAGCCCAGTGTAGTCTTAATAGCAAAACATGAAATATTATAGGAAAAGAATTAGTTATATCCTTGATGAATATAAATGCAAGAATCTTTAACAAAATACTAATAAATCAGGTTGAATAATATAAAAAGGCAGAATACATCATGACCATCTGAGATTTGTCTCAGGAATGTTAAGATTAGTTTAACCTATGAGACTTGATTAGCATTAATTCATCATATTAACAGAGCAAATCAGAAAAATAACATGGTCAGAGCAACAGATATGGAAAAAAAAGACATCTAAAATTCTTTCTTGAAAAATAAAAAATATATAAACTAGAGGGAATTTTTTCAACTTGATAGGGGATATCTATAAAATTCTTAAATAGCATTCTTAATGAATACCCTTACAGCTTCTATTCAGCATAGTATTGGAAGTGTTGGCTCAAATACTAGGGAAATAGTAAAATGAAAGTTGTAACTGTTGGGTAAAAAAAGTATATCTGTTTGTATTCACAGACAATATGATTGTATTTATTGAAAGGTCAAAATAGTAGACCTAACACTTGAACTGTGCAAGACTTTAGGACACAAACTTGAACAAAAAGTAATTTTATTTCCTTTTATTCACGATTGATAACTGGAAGTAATATCTTAAAATATAATATAGAATAGTATGGAAACCCCAAATACCTAGGAATAAATCTGACAGAAATTATGTGTAAAGCCTCTACCCTAGGCCTACAAAATATTGAACAGAAAAATAAATTACAAATACATATGCGATGTTCATAAACTAGAGACTAATTACTTTTAAGTAAAAGAAAGTTTTATTGGAGATAGGTATTAATGAGATAAATGAGGCTTTCTTTTCTACTTTTTAAAATATTTTGTTAAAGTACCATGATTTAAAATGTTGTGTTAGTTTCAGGTGAACAGCAGAGTGATTCAATTATACATGTATATATTCTTTTTCAGATTATTTTCCATTATGGCTTATCACAAGATATTAAATAAAGACTAACTACTTTTAACTTATGAATTCTCACCAAATTGGCCTATACATTCATTGCAATTATAGTCCAGACCCCAGTAAGTTATGTAGAAATAGTCAAGGTTACACTAAAGCTTATATGTGAACGTAGAAAATCTAGACTAGATAAAACATTCCTGGGAAATTACAAATTGGAGGAATTATACTACCTGATTTTAAGACTTAGTACACATTTATGGTAGTTAAAGCAGCAGCAGTAGCAGTAGTAATGTATTGACATAAGGAATAGATGATAAATATTAATAGATCAGTGAAATGGAAAGAGTCCAGAAACAGACCCTCATGTATGGTCAAATCCTTTCTAACAAAGGTACCAATACAATTCACAAGTGAGAGGAAAACATTTTCAAAGAACGATGCAGGAACAACTGAATATAAAGAAGAAAAAGTCACTTAGACCCCATACCATACAGAAACATTGAAATTATTTGCAAACATTTACAAAGGTGAAAGTTATATCAATAAAAGTCCTAAAAGAAAGCTTTAGGGGAAGATAACTAACTAACTTTGCCATTTTGGACAAGAAAATATTTTTTACAATACAAAAAAGCAATAATAATGGAGGAATAACATGATTAGCTGGACCTACTAAAACTTAACCTTAATCAAAGGTACCACTTAGAAATTGAAAAGGCATGTAAAACACTGGGATAAAATGATATCAATATATGTCCTAAAAGTTATTCATATCATAAATATATAAAAATCTCATACAAATATGTATCAAGGATATATATAAAGCATACAAATAAGTAACAAGAGGAAGGATAAGATTGGGCTCAGAGTAAGGTGTGAAGACGTGATGCAAGTAAGAGACTGAGAACCCAAGGATGTGGGTGGCCTCTGGAAATTGAAAAAGGCAAGGAAAGGGATTCTCTTTCCCCAGAAGGAATTTAGCCCACTGACAGCTTGATTTTAGCCCTCTTAAAACTCATTTCAAACTTCCCACTTCCAACTGTAAGATAATACATTTGTGTTGTTCAAGACACTAGGTTTGTGTTAGAATTTGCCAGGACTAGGCTTACCAAATGTTAATCATTTTCTTCCTTGACAAAGAAACATGAAAGATTTAGTTGCTCAGTTGTGTCAGACTCTTTGCGACCCCATAGGCTGCAATCCTCCATGTTCCTCTGTCCATGGAGTTCTCCAGGCAAGATTACTGGAGTAGGTTGCCATTTCCTTCTCCAGGGCATCTTCCCAACCCAGGGATCAAACCCAGGTCTCCTGTATTTCAGGAAGATTCTTTACCATCTGAGCCACCAGGGAAGCCTTTTCTTTCTTGAGATTTGGCCAAAGATAATCTTGTTCAGAGAAATGAAAATTGAAACATGAATGAGGTTGACAATATTTTCACATTTATAAATGCTTAAGCTTCTCAGGATTTATTTCCTGTTTACATTGATTAATAAACATGCACATTTACTTTAATTCTGGTGGGCAAAATTCCCTAATGAATCCCAGTGGGCTAAAATCAGGACTGTCATCAGGACTTCATTTTTTCTTGATTTACTATGGGATATCTGTCTCCCGGCCTTTCCTTGCTTTAGAAGCTGTCCTCATTCTTTGGCTTGATAGCCCCCTTCCATCTTCAAACTAGCAACGGCTGGTTGAGTCTCTTGCTACCATTTAGAGAAATGGTACCAGAGGGTTCTCCTGTTTTGCCTTTCCCTTCTGATTGCCTTTGGCTACAATAATTGTCCAGATAATCCAGGACAGTCTCCCCGTCTCAATGTCAATTGATTAGCAACCTTAATTTCGTCTATAACCTTAATCCCCATTTATGTCATAAACAAACAATACAGGTTCTGAGCATTAGGATGTGGACATTTGCCTACTATACAGCTGTCCTTGATGTTTTATACTGGATATATATTGAGACATGTTGAGATGGCTGGAGAAGTAACAGGATATATTTTAAAGATCATTGGTATCAGACAGCCCTGGAGTTTTCTGTTTGCTAGCTGTAATACTTGGATATGTCACTTAAATTCTTGTCACCACAGTTTACCTAGCTAAACAAGACTATAATGATCACACGTACCTTTTTATTTTTTTATTTTTTTTTACACCTACCTTTTTATAAAGGTGATTATAAGGATAGAATGTCATAGTGAAGTTAATAATGAAATAGTAATAACCATTCATTGAATTTTCACTATTCAAGATACAGAATGGGTTCCAAACAAATGTTGATGACTTGAGTTGTGATTCAAAGCCATCACAGAGTGCAGTGGTGGTTTCTGGCCACTCTAGTAATTGAGTTTCATCTGGTTTTGGCTCTGTCAGATTGGTAGTGTATTTCCATGCTCATTTGTGACTGCAGTTCCCAAATATTTACTGCCATTTCAGCAGGTGTGCATGCTTTGCATACATCTTATTCTGCTCCATCTTATTTTAGAAGTGAATTGCAGTGGGACTCTGTTCTAAGCTCATTGAACATGCCTTGTTCTCGAGGACTCATATAGCAACATACTCGGTGTGCATACTAGTTAAGGGAGCAGTCATACTGATATACTGAGTTGACTCTAATTAATACTGTATTTTGCAAAAAGAAGATCCAAGGCACAAGAAACCAAGATGTAAATTAGTGTGTCCAGTCAGAGATCTCATACTTTGCTGACTGGCTTGTGGTCCTTGAAAAGGTTCACCTAAGGAAATGTGGCTGCCTGAAGGGGCACAGTTGCTTTTTCTGTAACTTTTATTATAGCACTAGATTATTTGATTCATTGTGCTTCACTGTTCAATGTGTGAATTTATTTGCGATTGGGACGTGAAAGGTGCCGTCAGCCCTATTGCAAGGAAATCTGGTAAATACCTGCCTCATTTCTCTGCACTGTCGGATCTGGAGTTGACTGAGAGCTGGGATGGCCCACACTTGGCCGCTTTTTCCCCCGTGTCCTCCATCAGACCTGGACTGGCATAATTAGATGCTGCTTTCTCTTCAGACTAATCACCCTTATGCCTGCCTTTAGTATTGTTTACTCTTTATTTCCTTTGAACAAAATAATGAATTCCATTTCCTTTTAGTCATATTCTGTTTGATCCCTTTATCACTTTGATGAAAGTCAGTGGAGCTCTGTATAAAAGTGGTCTGTGGGGATAGGTTTAGATTTTTTGACATTAATCTTTTAGGCATATTCATCTTTAGCAAATGAGACTTTTTCATATTTCTCACCTCTTCATATCTGTTTAACACTGATCAGTTTTCAGTCCTTAGGCTTGTTTCACTGTTGTATATGTTGTGTGTGTGTGCTCTGTCACTCAGTAGTGTCTGACTCTTTAAGATTTTATGAACTGTTGTCCACCAGGCTCCTCTGTCCATGGGATTCTCTAGGCAAGAATACTGGACTGGGTTGCCATGCCCTCTTCCAGGGGATCTTCCAGACCCGGGGATCAAACCTGAGTCTCCGTCATTGACAGGTGAGTTTTTTACCACTGGGCCACCTGGGAAGCCCCTTCATATATGTTGATGCATTTTTAATACTGCATTTCTAAGTATTTGTGTGTGTGTGTGTGTGTGTGTGTGTGTGCAACCTGTAAATGAAGGGTTTTTTGCATTGATGTTTTAAATATAAGATAAAATAATATTTTGTTTCGGATAATTATAAACTCTGAGCCACAATAACAAAATATATTGTAATAATTTTGGTAGTATGTAAGATTGAAGAGGGTAGTAATGTTAGCCTGTATAGAAACTTCCACTGGAAAACTTCACAGTTTAAAAAGTTGTTCTTTTGTTAACTAGGGTTCTAATTCTTCGTGGCTAGATAGATGCCATGTGCACTTGGAGGAAAGAGTATTGGTCTGTGTTTGTTTTTGCTAATTATAGCATTTTAATTAATTAATATTAAATAACTAGATTGAGTTGCCTTTAAAGTATCTAAAAAAAAAATGAATCAATAGCATTGTTGAGCCTTTTATTGCTCAGCCTTCTCAGCACACAACCCAGACCCATGCTGGCCTCTTGCCCCTCAGAGGGAAGCATGCTGCCAACCCTTGGTCCCCAGTTAATTGAGCAGAAGTCTGTATGGTAGCACAACCAGTGATTTCAGTGCCCTCTGGAACACTGAGTTGACAAGACTGACTCTCAGAGATGTCTCTAATGGACTAACTTTTTCTGCTTTAAGACTCTATTCCAGTGGAACAAATTTGATCTGTTCAGCTGTTCTTTGGCACCTAGCCAGGTTCTGGATGGTGTAAAACAGGCACCTATTTACAACAGTGGCATTGTTTGTAGTAGCAAGAGTCATGCTGAAGACAGTAGTGCCTGCTTACTGCCATGTTGTAATTAAAAGACAGATATTGACTCAGATTCCTTTCTCAAACATCTCTTGGTAAAAGTCAGCACTGTAGGGAGAGGGAAGTTTGAGATCTGTTTCCCAAAGTGTCCCAAAGCTTCTTGACATGGCTTAAGTCATAAGGCCTTTTGCTTATCACCTTGGCCAGCTGTCTCTCACCTGTTTTCATAGAGGTTGTTGATGTCACACAGAAGTAGATCAATAGCAAAGTGATTTTTCTGTAATGAAGCTTGAAAATATTTCTTGAATCTAACATTGGCAACATGTATTTGTGAATAGCTGAATTCTGCACACAATTAAAAGTTGCCCTCTTAAGTTTCAGGAGTTTGTTTTAAATGCTTTCTTCCATACATGGTAGTAAAAAGACATGTATTAAGAAATTTAATTTGTTATTCTTGTAGGCAGACTGTAGTGTACATACTAATAACTCACAGTCCAAGGGGATATTGAATTGGGAGTGAAGGGAAACCATCTAAATATTAAAATGAGGAAAAGACTAGAAGGTACGAGCCTTAGGTTTACTACCATCTTCTATGAATCTTCAGAGTAGCACGGGGAACATTATTTTCTCTATGTGTAAGTTTCTGTCATCTCAATAGGTGGTGGTGGGGTTGACAGACTCAACTATCCCATAGGATATATGCAAAACCTTTTTGAAAGTGTGACTGCTGTACAAACAAAACCTAGTATTTTTTAAAGTACTTAGGATGTGTAAATAACTTTTAAGGCATGTAACAACTCTATGAAATAGATACTATCATTGTCTCAATTTTATAAATGGAGACACTCTAGCTGAGAGAGGTTAAATGACTTGCCCCTTTGGTCAAGCTGATAAGGTTTAAAGCCAGAATTTGAACCCAGATAGTCTGGCACTAGAGCCTTTGCTTATGACAGCTGCGTCTACTATTTAAACATACACATAAAAAGAGTTTCTTGCCTTTCCCATGAAGATTTTCCCCAGTCTCCTCCCTTAGTCAAAATGAATATGCCACCTCAGACTTAACTCTGAGTGGTCTTGTCAGTAGTAAGCATAGTTTACATCTCCTGTGCAGGATCCCTGTAGCCAACCACAAACATTTAAGTATCTGTTTATTAAAAACTAGGACATCATCTAAATATAGGGGCATTGCCTAGTGCAGCGCTTTGTTAAGTGTGCAGTTTCCTAGGCCCTTCCTCCTGGAGATACAGATTTAATAAGTTAAGGATGGCATGTGGGAATGAACTCCTTAAAAGCTTCCCAGATGACTTGGTGAGATATTTGTGTTAATAGTAAAGTTAACTCAACCATAAAAAGAATGAAATATTGTCATTTACAACAATATGGATGGACCTAGTGATGATCATACTAAGTAAGTCAGACAGAGAAAGAGGAATAGAATGTGATATTGCTTATATGTGAAATCTAAAAAAAAGAAATGATACAAATGTACTTATTTACAAAGCAGAACCAAGCTTGCCAACATAGGAAACAAATTTATGGTTACCTGAGGGGAAAGACAGGAGAAGGCGATGGCACCCCACTCCAGTACTCTTGCCTGAAAAATCCCCTGGACGGAGGAGCCTGGTAGGCTGCAGTCCGTGGAGTCGCCAAGAGTCAGACACGACTGAGCGACTAAACTTTCACTTTTCACTTTCATGTATTGGAGAAGGAAATGGCAATCCACTCCAGTGTTCTTGCCTGGAGAATCCCAGGGATGGGGGAGCCTGGTGGGCTGCTGTCTATGGGGTCGCACAGAGTTGGACACGACTGAAGAGACTTAGCAACTTAGCAAAGGGAAAGACAACAACGACAACAGGGGTGATAAATTAGGAGTATGGGATTAAGAGATACAAGCATTTACTATATAGCACAGGGCCTATATTCAATATCTTATATTAATCTATAATGGAAAAGAATGGGCAAATAGATATGCATCACTTTGCTGTTCACTTGAAATCAAGACAATGTTGTAAATCAGCTATGCTTCAGTACAAAAATACTGTGACATTAAGTGAACTTTAGAAGGACTGTACTCAGTGTATGGGCCTAATTTGTAGCTTAATCTAGCTGCTGAGCTAAATCCTTTAGATGAAATTAGTCATCCCTAAGTATCCCTGGGGGATGGGTTCCAAGACTCCATGGGTACCAAAATCTGAAGATGCTCAAGTCCCTTATATAAAATGATATAGTGTTTGGATGTAACCTATGTACATCCTCCTGCATACTTTAAAGTATCTTTCAATTATTTATAATACCTAATACAATGTAAATGCTATGTAAATAGTTGCTGACGCATGGCAAATTCAAGTTTTGCTTTTTGGAATTTTCTGAAACTTTTTTTTTTTTTCCTGAATATTTTCAGTCCATGGTTCATTGAATCCATAGCTATGAAACCACAGATACTGAGGGCTAACTTTACTATTCAGTAAAAACTCAGCCAAAAGTATTTTCCTGCTTCTCTAAAATGAGAATTCTAACTGCACCTATTGAGTGATTACTGTGAAAATACATTTCATGCCCTTGGCATGATCCCACCATTTTCATACACATTAGGTAATGTTATGGCACTAAATGTTGACCAATACATTTTGGGTAAAAACATGAGTTTGAGTGTACTAAAGGGAGATGTCAGAACCTAGAAAAAAATAAGTGTTTCTGTGTAATTGTTTCAGTATCTTGAAATAGGCTTAATGTTTCTTCTCTAGCACCTATGCTATTATTAAAGATCAGAAATGCATCTTGGACAATATAAACGCTGTGGCTGTTAGTTACGTAGAGAATGGTCTTGGGCGTGGCACTAAATCTATTTCTGTCTCCTCATTTGTTACCTGAGATCCAACCATTTCCCTTTTTTCAAGGTAATGTATCATTAATTAATCAATACATTACTACTCAAATCTACTTTTAAATAAAAACTTAGCTCTTATTATTAGCTGCTGAAGTGGAGAAAAACTGTGGCCTTATTTTCTTGTGCTTAAATGTCTCTCAGCAACTCAGGCAGTAAGAGAGGCATTGAATCCAACCTCAGCTTCCATTACAAGTTGTCACTTGCATTAAATTATGTGAGAGCTTGGAAGAGTAAGGGATGATAAAAAGGCCTGGATGAGTCTGTGTATGTCTCTACACTAAGCATTGGTTAGCACCTACTGAATATTGAATAGTCAGTTATGTCCCTGATGAAAGAACAAGTTCTGAAGGGGTCATGGCTAGTTAGGTTTGTTCTCTGTGGTTCTTAATTTCTGTCTTCAGCCCTAAGGCTGAGTCTCACTCGATCAGTTCAGTCATTTGTATATAACATGTTTCCAGGACCCTTTGAAACTTGGGTCATCACAAAGGTGACCAAAACCTATAGTGTGAAGGACTTCAACTTCAGTGTAAACCATCATGAAAATTCCATTCATTTTATTTATTTATTTTTTTCTTTCTGTGTAATTTTTTTAATTTTATTTTATTTTTAAACCTTATAATATTGTATTAGTTTTGCCAAATATCGAAATGAATCCGCCACAGGTATACCTGTGTTCCCCATCCTGAACCCTCCTCCCTCCACCATCCCCATACCCTCCCTCTAAAGTAGATGTTTATATGCCACAAACTCTCCACAGGGTGGAGAAGTTCTCCTTGTCATCTGTAATTTCTTCTCTTAATTAAGGGCTGGCTAATAATTCTTATGGAGAAGGCAATGGCACCCCACTCCAGTACTCTTGCCTGGAAAATCCCATGGACGGAGGAGCCTGGTAGGCTGCAGTCCATGGGGTCGCGAAGAGTCGGACACAACTGAACGACTTCACTTTCACTTTTCACTTTCATGCATTGGAGAAGGAAATGGAAACCCACTTCAGTGTTCTTGCCTGGAGAATCCCAGGGATAGGGAGCCTGGTGGGTTGCTGTCTATGGGGTCACACAGAGTCGGACAACAACTGAAGTGACTTAGCAGCAGCAATAATCCTTAAGATGCAGGATACAGGAAGCTTGGGGCTGGTGCACTGGGATGACCCAGAGGGATGGTATGGGGAGGGAGGTGGGAGGGATGTTCAGGATGGGGAACACGTGTACACCCATGGCGGATGCATGTTGATGTATGGCAAAACCAATACAATATTGTAAAGTGGAAAAAAAAAATTACATTAAAAAAAAAAAAAGAAGTATGATCTGGAGAGACTTCTTTTGGTGTTCGCTCCCTTGTTTGTGTGTCTGGTACTGCATTCACTTCCTTTGGTTTGGTCCTGCTTTTGTGCCTTTAAGGGGAAAAATAAAAAAGCTATTATTTTTAATGCAGCCTTTAAGTTCTGAGTCCTAAGCAATATTTAACTCACAGTAACAACGTAATTTCCTTCAAATATCTCTTCACAGCCTGGGAAGTAGGCTGGATGTCTTGTGTTGAATCCATGACTGGCCCTTTTGCAATTGACTAACTGATCTAACCATAGTTATTTAGAAATAGAGATCAAATACATCGGAAGCCATTTGACTTCTCTCAAAGTTCTTGTATGAGAATATAATTCACTGTAATCTCAAATTGTCCTATGAGTTATTGATAGGGAACTAATACACTTAATAAACTCAGTTCATCCACATTCTTTGGATGAGATGTGGGTGCAATGAAGCAAGTTTATAGTATCTATGTAGAATATGAATATTTTCATATATTAATATGAAAGTGAAATTGAAAGTTGCTCAGTCATGTCTGACTCTTTGCAACCCCATGGACTATAGTCCATGGAATTCTCCAGGCCAGAATACTGGAGTGGGTAGCCTTTTCCTTCTCCAGGGGATCTTCCCAACCCAGGGATCAAACCCAGATCTCCTGCAATGCAGGCAGATTCTTTACCAACTGAGCCACAAGGGAAGCCCATATATTAATATATGGGGACTAAACATGAAGTAAGAAGACACCTGTGCTTATATGGCCTATGAAATGTGTCCCTTATTTTATGGTGATGGATATGGTGGCAAAATGGTTGAAAGTTCGGTAATACTGTTGTTGTTCTTGTTTAGTTGTTAAGTTGTGTCCAACTCTTTGCAACCCCACTGACCATAGCCTGCCAGGTTCCCCTGTCCATGGAATTCTCCAGAAAAAAATACTGGAGTGGGTTGCCATTTCCTTCTCCAGGGAATCTATCCAACCCAAGGATCGAACCCAGGTCTCCTGCATTGCAGGCAGACACTTTAACCTGTGAGGAGATATCCCTCATCCAATGTAAGGAGCAATGGCTGCACTTTTCTGGAGCAGCTGTGAAGAGATACCCCACGCCCAAGGTAAGAGAAACCCAAGTAACATGGTAGGTGTTGCAAGAGGGCATCAGAGGGCAAACACACTGAAACCATACTCATAGAAAACTAGTCAATCTAATCATACTAGGACCACAGCCTTGTCTAACTCAATGAAACTAAGCCATGCCCTTGGGGCAACCCAAGACGGGCGGGTCATGGTGGAGAGATCTGACAGAATGTGGTCCACTGGACAAGGGAATGGCAAACCATTTCAGTATTCTTGCCTTGAGAACCCCATGAACAGTATGAAAAGGCAAAATGATAGGATACTGAAAGAGAAACTCCCCAGGTCAGTAGGTGCCCAATATGCTACTGGAGATCAGTGGAGAAATAACTCCAGAAAGAATGAAGGGATGGAGCCAAAGCAAAAAAAATACCCAGCTGTGGATGTGACTGGTGATAGAAGCAAGGTCCGATGCTGTAAAGAGCAATATTGCATAGGAACCTGGAATGTCAGGTCCATGAATCAAGGCAAATTGGAAGTGGTCAAACAAGAGATGGCAAGAGTGAATGTCGACATTCTAGGAATCAGTGAACTGAAATGGACTGGAATGGGTGAATTTAACTCAGATGACCATTATATCTACTACTGCGGGCAGGAATCCCTCAGAAGAAATGGAGTGTCCATCATGGTCAACAAAAGAGTCTGAAATGCAGTACTTGGATGCAATGTCAAACACGACAGAATGATCTCTGTTCGTTTCCAAGGCAAACCATTGAATATCACAGTAATCCAAGTCTATGCCTCAACCAGTAATGCTGAAGAAGCTGAAGTTGAACGGTTCTATGAAGAACTACAAGACATTTTAGAACTAACACCCAAAAAAGATGTCCTTTTCATTATAGGGGACTGGAAAGCAAAAGTAGGAAGTCAAGAAATACCTGGAGCAACAGGCAAATTTGGCCTTGGAATACGAAATTAAGCAGGGCAAAGACTGATAGAGTTTTGCCAAGAAAATGCACTGGTCATAACAAACACCCTCTTCCAACAACACAAGAGAAGACTCTACACATGGACATCACCAGATGGTCAACATCAAAATCAGACTGATTATATTCTTTGCAGCCAAAGATGGAGAAGCTCTATACAGTCAGCAAAAACAAGACCAGGAGCTGACTGTGGCTCAGACCATGAACCCTTATTGCCAAATTCAGACTTAAATTGAATAAAGTAAGGAAAAACACTAGACCATTCAGGTATGACGTAAATCAAATCCCTTATGATTATACAGTGGAAGTGAGAAATAGATTTAAGGGACTAGATCTGATAGATAGAGTGCCTGATAAACTATGCAATGAGGTTCGTGACATTGTACAGGAGACAGGGATCAAGACCATCCCCATGGAAAAGAAATGCAAAAAAGCAAAATGGCTGCCTGGGGAGGCCTTACAAATAGCTGTGAAAAGAAGAGAAGCGAAAAGAGAAGCGAAAAGCAAAGGAGAAAAGAAAAGATATAAATATCTGAATGCAGAGTTCCAAAGAATAGCAAGAAGAGATAAGAAAGCCTTCTTCAGTGATCAATGCAAAGAAATAGAGGAAAACAACAGAATGAGAAAGACTAGGGATCTCTTCAAGAAAATCAGAGATACCAAAGGAACATTTCATGCAAAGATGGGCTCGATAAAGGACAGAAATGGTATGGACCTAACAGAAGCAGAAGATATTAAGAAGAGATGGCAAGAATACACAGAAGAACTGTACAAAAAAGATCTTCATGACCCAGATCACGATGGTGTGATCACTGACCTAGAGCCAGACATCCTGGAATGTGAAGTCAACCGGGCTTTAGAAAGCATCACTACAAAGCTAGTGGAGGTGATGACATTCCAGTTGAGCTATTCCAAATCCTGAAAGATGATGCTGTGAAAGTGCTGCACTCAATATGCCAGCAAATTTGGAAAACTCAGCAGTGGCCACAGGACTGGAAAAGATCAGTATTTATTCCAATCCCAAAGAAAGGCAATGCCAGAGAATGCTCAAACTACCGCACAATTGCACTCATCTCACATGCTAGTAAAGTAATGCTCAAAATTCTCCAAGTCAGGCTTCGGCAATATGTGAATCGTGAATTTCCTGATGTTCAAGCTGGTTTTAGAAAAGGCAGAGGAACCAGAGATCAAATTGCCAACATCTGCTGGATTGCGAAAAAAGCAAGAGAGTTCCAGAAAAGCATCTATTTCTGCTTTATTGACTATGCCAAGGCCTTTGACTGTGGGGATCACAATAAACTGTGGAAAATTCTTCAAGAGATGGGAATACCAGACCACCAGATCTGCCTCTTGAGAAATTTGTATGCAGGTCAGGAAGCAACAATTAGAACTGGACATGGAACAACAGACTGGTTCCAAATAGGAAAAGAAGATCGTTAAGGCTGTATATTGTCACCCTGTTTATTTAACTTATATGCAGAGTACATAATGAGAAAAGCTGGACTGGAAGAAACACAAGCTGGAATCAAGATTGCTGGGAGAAATATCAATAACCTCAGATATGCAGATGACACCACTCTTATGGCAGAAAGTGAAGAGGAACTCAAAAGCCTCTTGATGAAAGTGAAAGTAGAGAGTGAAAAAGTGGGCTTAAATTTCAACATTCAGAAAATGAAGATCATGGCATCTGGTCCCACCACTTCATGGGAAATAGATGGGGAAACAGTGTCAGACTTTATTTTTCTGGGCTCCATACTCACTGCAGATGGTGACTTCAGCCATGAAATTAAAAGACGCTTACTCCTTGGAAGGAAAGTTATGACCAACCTAGATAGCATATTCAAAAGCAGAGACATTACTTTGTCAACAAAGGTTCGTCTAGTCAAGGCTATGGTTTTTCCAGTGGTCATGTTTGGATGTGAGAGTTGGACTGTGAAGAAGGCTGCACGCTGAAGAATTGATGCTTTTGAACTGTGGTGTTGGAGAAGACTCTTGAGGGTCCCTTGGACTGCAAGGAGATCCAACCAGTCCATTCTGAAGGAGATCAGCCCTGGGATTTCTTTGGAAGGAATGATGCTAAAGCTGAAACTCTAGTACTTTGGCCGCCCCATGCAAAGAGTTGACTCATTGGAAAAGACTCTGATGCTGGGAGGGATTGGGAGCAGGAGGAGAAGGGGACGACAGAAGATGAGATGGCTGGATGGCATCACTGACTCGATGGACGTGAGTCTCAGTAAACTCCGGGAGTTGGTGATGGACAGGGAGGCCTGGCGTGCTGCAATTCATGGGGTTGCAAAGAGTCAGACACGACTGAGCGACTGATCTGATCTGAAAGGTTTTCTAAGGTGCTCCAGTGTAATTGGAAACAGGAACAAATGTGATTAAAATATTAGCGTCTTCTAATTTCTGTAAATAGAAAAAAAATATTTAGCAAATGCCATGATTTGTTTCATTATTTCACTTTCTTGATCAGATGTGTTACTGTTTGCTCTTAACTGTACTGGGTTACTCATTGTGTACCAGGAGCATAGGAAGACTCAGATTTCTTTGGTGAATAGTAAGTGCAATTTCTTGAGTTAATGACTGTGGATGGTGAGTGGTGAGGTCAGAAGATGCCCAGAGGTATTTCTGGGCAATTTATGCCCAACATTGTCATTTTCCTTAGCTCCTCTCACAGGATTAGTGAGCTCCCATTTTTAATACTACCTTGGTAAACTTTGAGGGCCATGACAACAAGAACTGTGTGTGTATTTTTCACTTTTGCCTCCCTGGAACCTAGGATAGGGTTTGAAGTCACCTTCAGTAAATGCTTGATGTGCATCACTTGACAATGGAGTGCAGAGCAGGGTCTGTCTGTAATTAATCATATTTACACACTGTGAAGCAACACTGCACATTTCCTACCAGATAGCTTTATTTTAATAAATGTTAGCTTTTTGGAACATCTGTGGTAGCTGTAGAGTTTCTAACCTGTAGTTTTCTGCCCTCCAATATTCTGCTTTGGTTTTGTTCATACAAGACATACAACCCCTCAATGACCCTTCACCTTAACTTTTTTTTTTCCATCTTTGCCAAGCAGCGATTTATTTTTGTTATATGAAAATGAACCAGGGGTAAGCACAAAAAGTGTCACTGACATGTGATAAGAAGAGAATATTGAAGCCTGTGTGATCCTCATGCTTGGGTAATTGAATTTTGGTATTAGAATGGTGTAGAAGTTGATTTAGGGGAAGGAAATGACAACCCAGTCCAGTATTCTTGCCTGGAGAAGCCTGTGGGCAGAGGAGCCTGGTGGGCTACTGTCCATGGGGTCGCACAGAGTCGGACACGACTGAAGCGACTTAGCAGCAGCAACAGCAGCAGAAGTTGATTTGAGCGTATGTTGTACTGAAGCTGATAGTCCTAAAATGATAGTTCTTAGAAAATAACATGAAGGGAACAGGACTTGAAAACTGAAACTCCGAGAATTATCTAAGAGGTTTTTCAGGATGCACTACAGATGTTCATTTGCATCATCTGCAGCTTCCAACTTGAACTGTGTCATTGGGAATTGAATCGGGCAGCTGTCCAAGAGGGGGCTTTGATTTGCAGTCACAGGTTCTTCCCACTCTTAGAAAACAGGTTTCTCAAAAAAAATAGGCATTAAATATAAGCCTTTTCTTTTGCAGAGAGAGCACACCCAGACTGTGCTGTTGAATTCAGGAGCATTTTCTGCAAAATATACTTTAATAGCATATTCATGAAAGAACAAAATCAGTGCCCACAATATTGTGTTTTGTTAAACATCAATTCCTCTTAATCATTTAATAAAGCAGCTCTGAACAAGGATAGACTATGTGGTCATGAGTTAAATAAAATGAAATATACCTTTCTGAAATACTTTTAAATGTGTGTGCCAATTTTTACCTCATTTAAGTTTATTGTTTTGGAATCAATGGTAGAAATAAGAGACATTATAGAATCCCAGTATTCCTTCCACATTTTGTTCCTTGAGCCAATCAAAATGGCAGGCCTGATTTTTCTTTTTTGTTGTTGTTCCTAAGAGACCTTTCGTTGAAACAACTGTGTTTCTTTAGCTGAGGTACAACTGGCACCCCAGCTTACTCTCTCCTGTTGTGAGAATTAACAGCGAATCTTAAGGTGATCCCCTCTCTTTGTCTTCCAAACAGGTGCTATTTTTTATGTTAACACTCTTCACCCTTGGTTTTGTATTCCCTGTTGGTGATTTCATACCTCAAACCAACTCAGAGGTTTTGTATTCATGAGGCTTGAGTTTCTCAAACTCGTTAACTTGTGTTGGGGACCAGGTCAAGGCTCAGCCAAGGCAGCCTGGGACATGGCATGGGTTATCATCACAGTCAGGCACTGAGTTGAAGTCATTTTCCTCTACCCTTGAAAGGTTCTTTCACCTGGTCTAATAATTAAATAGACATGAAACAGGTTAATAGGAGGAAATCAAATTAAAACTCATATGTACAGGATCCCCATATACATGAGCAGTTCAATGACAGAAAGATAAAATGATGTGTATTTGCCATCCTAAGCCAAAGAAAATGGAGAAGGCAATGGCAAGCCACTCCAGTACTCTTGCCTGGAAAATCCCATGGATGGAGGAGCCTGGTAGGCTGCAGTCCATGGGGTCGCTACGAGTCGGAAGTGACTGAGCAACTTCACTTTCACTTTTCACTTTTACGCAATGGAGAAGCAAATGGCAACCCACTCCAGTGTTCTTGTCTGGAGAATCCCAGGGACAGGGGAGCCTGGTGGGCTGCCGTCTATGGGGTCGCACAGAGTCGGACACGACTGATGCGACTTAGCAGCAGCAGCAGTAGCAGTAAGCCAAAGAATGAGATAGGGGCCTGTGGCATCTGAGGACAGAACAATAAGAAGAGAGGATTTTGGGTAATTAAATGATTCCCCATTGGATGGCATCACCAACTTGATGGACATGAGTTTGAGCAAAGTCCGGGAGATGGTGAAGGACAGGGAAGCCTGGCGTGCTGCTGTCCTTGGAGTCCAAGGAGTCAGACATGACTTAGTGACTGAACAACCACCACCACCACACACACATGGGTCACTCAGATAAAATCTGCCCCCCAATTAAAATTCTTTTAGATATTTAAGGGAGGGACACAAGTTTCTTTTGAGCCCACAAAGTCTGATTGCCATTAGATGAAAATTGTGCACATGCCACAGTGGTACGTTTTGGAGAGGCTTGTTCTGAACTCCTTCAGAAATTACAGTGGGCATTTTACCTAATGGAAAATAAATTCAGAATAGACAGGAATTGCTGCAGGGAAAAGGAGCCTAGAGGTCAATGTGAGAAGGACAGAGTTCAAGACAGAAAGAAGATAATGCCTGAAGACTGAAGACTGTGCTCCACTACTTACAGGAAGGTGTCTGGAGCCTAAGATGTGAATACCTATTCCTTGGGCCAGAGATTCCTCTAGGGCATCTGAGGGTTTTCATCCACAGAATCATTTCAGTGGACTCATCCAATTCTAATGTGAGACAGCAGGAAAAATGGTCTTCAGCATCACATTGCGGCCGAGCTAATCCTTTTGAGCAGTGAGTGAATTAATCTCATCTGTCTCCCTGTCCTCAGTGTAGATTCACCTCCTCTTTCATTGAATCCTTTCTCTATGAGACAGTTGAAAACAAAACAGAAACCATTAGATAGTGTCACTGTCCTGCCTAGGAGCTTACTGAGGCACACATTGTCCTAAAGCCCCATGATCTGGGACTGTCACATTCTCCAGCCTTATCTCTTACCACTTCCTCCCTTGCTCTCTATGTTCCAGTTGGAAAGAAGGGACCAGGTGTCTTTCTCCCCATGAGCGCCATGCACGTCCTTACCCCCAGGCCTGTGTGCTGCTCTCTTCTTCCCACTCTCCTAGCCCATAGCCTATGTCATTTCCACTAGGGCCATCTTTTCTCTGAGAAGTTTTCTACGACTTCTCTAGTCTAGATGAAGTATTGTTGTTTGTTTGTTTGTTTCTGTGCTTCCAGAGTCCCCTGTATTTCTCCTACAGTAATATTTTTCACATCTGATATTAATTATTTACTTACAAGTGTGTTTACTAACTTGAATGTTCCCTCAGGAAATGCTTTATCCACTCCAGTTCCCTCTCTCCATCATGTAGCACTGGCATTGGTATATAACTCGTAGTCTGCGCATTTACTGAATAAGTGAATGACAAAATGAAGTAACAGATGAAAAGAAAAGGAATCCTCTGGGGTTTTTTGATCTTGGCTGTAGTGCTGTGTTCACATTGGCTACATTGATATGGGATTCCACTGAGATGGCCATCTCCTTTGAGAGGACCATTTTTGCACTATATTTGCACTATTACCTCTCAGGATTTTCGGTTTTCTAGGGCAGAAAGAGGGGAGCTGGATCCTTTGATGCTCATTGATTCTGTGCTCACGATAGTCAGTCAACAACAAGGTTCAGTAATACACAATATGGTGATTAACTCTAAAGGTTAAGCCCAGCCAATAAGGACCAATTGCAAGCCTAAGTCATAAGTCTGGGAAGAGGTAAATGCCAAGTGAAAGATGAGGAGTAGAAGAGGGAGGTCATTAGGGAGCTGAGGCAAGAAATAATAAGGCTAATATGTTGAAGATGCTATGGAGAATTCTTGCCCCAGAAGCTACTCCTGGGACAGTTTTCACCAGGGATTGGGTCCAGGACAACCCCCCCCACACACACACACAAAACCATATATCAACGTCACAGATGCTCAGGTCCCTTATATCAGTGTTCCCAAGCCTTTTTGGCACCAGGGACCTGTTTGGTAGAAGACAATTTTTTTCATGGACCAAGGGAGGGTGGATGGTTTTGTCATGACCCAAGCTCATTGGGGAACAGCACTAAATACAAATAAAGCCTCCTTGATCATCTGCTGCTCATCTGCTGTATGGCCCAGTTCCTAACAGGGAGGTTGGAGACCCCTACATTATATAAAATAGCATAATATTTTAATCTACTCATACCCTCCTGTGTACTTTAAATCCTGTGTAGATTACTTATAATACCCAACACAACCTAAATGTTATGTAAGTAGTTGTAAATGTTGTGAAAATAGTTGCTGGTGCATGGCAAATTCAAGCTTTGCTCTTTGAAGCTTTCTGGAATTGTCTTTAAAAATTTTATTGGGGTATAGAAGATTACAATATTAGTTTCAGGTGTGCAGCATAATGATTCAATATTTTTATAAATTATTCTCCACTTAAAGATATTACAAAATAATGGTTGTATTTCTCTGTGCTGTATAATGTATCTTTGTGGCTTATCTCTTTTACCCATGGCAGTTTGTGTCTTAATCTCCTACCCCGGTCTCACTCCTCCTCTGTTCCCTTCACTTCTGGTAAGCACTAGTTAGTTCCTATATCCATGAGTCTATCTCTGCTTTGTTAAAGTCATTCATTTGTTTTACTTTTTAGATTCCACATACAGGTAATAACAGTGTTAATCTTTGAATTATTTCACTTTGCATAATACCCTTGAGGTACATCCACATTGCTGCAAATGGCAGAATTTCATTCTTTTTTTTTTTTAATGGCATTAAAAACATTAAAAAGAAATAAAATTCCTGTCTGTGTGTGTGTGTGTGACCCAATCTTCTCTGTTGAGTCTCCATATCTTAGTTATTGTAAGTAATGCTGCTATGAACATTGGGACGCATGTGTCTGTTTGAATTAATGTTTTCATTTTTTCTGGATACATGCCCCAGAGTAGAATTGCTGGGTGGTAGGAGATCCAACCAGTCCATTCTGAAGGAGATCAGCCCTGGGATTTCTTTGGAAGGAATGATGCTAAAGCTGAAACTCTAGTACTTTGGCCGCCTCATGCAAAGAGTTGACTCATTGGAAAAGACTCTGATGCTGGGAGGGATTGGGGGCAGGAGGAGAAGGGGACGACAGAAGATGAGATGGCTGGATGGCATCAGTGACTCGATGGACATGAGTCTGAGTGAACTCAGGGAGTTGGTGATGGACAGGGAGGCCTGGCGTGCTGCAATTCATGGGGTCGCAAAGAGTCGGACACAACTGAGCGACTGAACTGAACTGAACTGAAGGTGTTTCTATCTTTAGTTTTTTGAGGAAACTTCATACTATTTTCTGTAGTGGCTTTACTAACTTACCTTCTCACCAACAGTGTACAATACTTGTAAATACTGTGTGCATACTATACAAATAGTTGCTGATGCATGGCAGATTTAATCTTTGCTTTAGGGGACTTTCTGGAGTTTTTTTCTTGAGTATTTTCCAATAGCAGTTTGTTGAATCTGCAGATATCATTGTAGTAATTAGTCAGTTATGAACAGGGTATTGGGAGGAATCTTAGTAGAGATACTACATATAGCAACATTATATAGTAAAACTAATCAACTTATTTTCTCCTGAAGAAACCATATAGTTTTCTTTTTTTCTGGTCTATTTTTTTTTTTTTTTGCATAGGATAATATCTTCTATCCCATCTCATCAATTCCAAGCCTATTTTAGATACTCAGATACACTAATAAGTTGTACTCATCAAAATATTTGATTTTTAGAGCAAACCAATGTTTTAGAATCCTGGCTTGGAGTTCAATGGCTTGTAACTTTTAAGATTGCTGATATTAACCAAATAAGCTTTCTCTGTTTTGTTCAGTTGTGATTCTAAAATATGCCTGGCAGCTTCACAGACATTAAATAAATATTAGAATGAACAAATGAATTAATCAAACCTGATATATTAATATTTTCTTGACTATTAGTAAAGATTTAAAAACTAAATTTACTCTTGTATCTCCAATGTTATTTTCTTAACATTTGGTATATTTGAGCAGCTTCTCTCATTCTTGTGTATGGAAAAGAAAAAAATAGATATGATCCATGGAGAAGAAAAGTACCAGAAAGGATATGAGAGCCCATGGCCACAAAGATCAGTTACTCAAAGAAGTGTTTCTTCAAAAACACACACTAATTTTTTTTTTAATTTAGAATTCAGGTGATGGACTCAGTCTTAACCATCCCACTGGTCCCAAGTGCCGATCTGATGGAGAAAGCCTCATCAAGATTGGAGTTTGATTTCTGAGTCTCAGTAAGGAGAAAGAGACAGACTTTGGGGACCTTGACATACCTAGATGTGAAATGAGTATGCCATTCATTGAATTGCCATCCATTCAAGGGATATTGGTACCTGTTGCACAGTTACTGACTTTTCCTTGGCAGCTTGGGAGCAGACTGTCTGTGAGCACTTGGGGGTCCCTAAAGGAATAATGTCCTGCATTGCAGGTGGGAGTTGGTGCCAAATTGATTTCAGTGGCCTGACCAAACCTAAACCCCTTGTGATTTGAGTGCCTTTGTTAGAAGATTTACACTGAGGGAGATGGCAAGGGGAGGAGGGAGAGAGGGAGAGTGTGCTCATGTGCAGGAGAGAGACTTACTGATTTAGTATAGCAAATCTTTTGTTCTGTAGAATGAATCATGATGAAGCTTATTTTGACTCCATTAACTATGATTGATGAAAATGATATAGTCTAGACCCCAACTCATAATAGAAACTTTATGAATATAGATTATTAATTACTCAACAAGATCCATGTTATTGCAAATGAAAAAATGAAACAACTGTATTTAAACCTGTACATTGTAATAATTTTAGCATTTGTTGTGCTGAAATATTTTGATCAATAGTTGATAGATTATCTTAAGCTTATCTTTCTTCGTCCAGTACAAAGAAACAACAGGAAATCTAATTCAAACTCTCTAGATAAATGATAATCAGGCTATTTTCCTGTGTAAGTAGGGATTGATCAATTTAAGGTTTTACTACCAGCTGGCCAGTGAGAGAAGCAAAAGCAATTCCAAGGCCCTTCTTCCATAGCTCTCTTTCTATTTCTCTCAAGCTATTGTCTACAACCTCCTCTATTTTTTCTGTATGTAAAACTTACACAGGCTGTGACCAAAGACAAAGCCATCTTATTTTATGATCCCCAAACCACAGTTGCTTAGAGACCCAAAATAGAAAGTAATTTCTAGTGAGCTCATCCAAGCTTTAGCCTACGCAGTTCCTTTTTTGCACAAAATGACTTGGCTAACATTCCAACCAAGGACCATAAACCAGCAGTGTGCATAGACACTGAAAATAAAGATATATTTAGATAGATTGCATGGATTAAAGAGGCCCTAACCATCTGTCTTTAACACAGGCGAATGTCATTTTCTTCAGTCAAGGGCCTGGGTTTTCCAGCAGTATCCCAGCATTTAAATATTCAAAGAGGTGCTTTAACAATTAAACATGCATATCCTCCAAAGAGATGTTGTACACATTTGTTTATTACAGACTTTTGTAAACTCGGAAAATCTTAGCTATGGTTTCAGAAATAATGTGTTATGTACTTCTTTTCTTCTGTGCTTCCCACAGAATCTGTTGATGCTGCTATTCTCAGTGCAATGTTTTATCAGTATTTGTTTCCATGTCTGCCTTCTTCTCTGGAGGGTGTGCTCTGCTAGGCTGGGAGATGGGATTTATTTATCCTGTGGTCCCAGGATAGTCAGTGTTCTACATGTTCCTGTACATGTGTATTAAGCGAATCATGTACTTAAAGAACCCCTGGTGCTTAGGGATTAAGTGCCTCTTGGGAGGGATGTGAGCAATAATTGAGGTGGTGCGAGAGCTAGAACGTAAATCTTTGGTAGGTGTCTTGTTTGTTTTGTTTTGTTTTTAGCTCTACTAGGTCTTTGTTGTGGTGCGCAGGGGCTTCTTTCTAGGTGCAGCACACAGGCTCAGTTGCCCTGCAGCAGCTGGAATCTTAGTTCCCTGACCAGGGATAAAACCCATGTCTCCTGCACTGGACGGCAGATTCTTCACTCCTTGATGACCGAGGAAGTCCCTTTGAGTAGATGTATTGTCTAGTAATAAGGTTGATAGATAAAATATAGGGTACTTACTTAAATGTGACTTTCAGGTAAATAATAAATACCTTTTGGGACTTCCCTGGTGGACCAGTAGTCAAGACTCTGTGCTTCCAATGCAGGGGATGTGGGTTTGATCCATGATGGGGGAACTAAGATTCCATGTACCTTGAGGTGTGGCAAAAAAACAAACAAACAAACAAAAAAAACCCTAAACCCACAAATACCTTTTTAGTAAAAGTCTGTCCCAAGTACTGCACCCAATTATTGTGTGCCCCATTCTTTTGTTTATCTGAAATACAAATTGAGCCTGGCATCATATATTTTTATTCAACAATCTTAAAACTTTTTCAGTAAGGATGGAGAGTGTGACCAGAGGTAGTGCCTTCAGCCAAATGAGTTGATGTGGTTTATTTGTAAATAGAGCCCAGTAGATTCAAAGATTTGATATCTGTGATCTTTGCTACATTGCATGTGATTAAACTTTTTTAAAAGTGCTAAGGCAATGGCACCACACTCTAGTACTCTTGCCTGGAAAATCCCATGGACAGAGGAGCCTGGTAGGCTGCAGTCCATGGGGTCGCTATGAGTCAGACACGACTGAGTGACTTCACTTTCACTTTTCACTTTCATGCATTGGAGAAGGAAATGGCAACCCACTCCAGTGTTCTTGCCTGGAAAATCCCAGGGACGGGGGAGCCTGGTGGGCTGCCGTCTCTGGGGTCGCACAGAGTCAGACATGACTGAAGTGACTTAGCAGCAGCAACAAGAAAGAAAAGTGAAAACCCCAGATATGATTTAGTTCTTCTCCAATAAAGAACAGCACCCTTTGCTGAAAGAAGTAGCTATTGACTGATACTGGGTGACCCTTTAGAGAGTCAAGTTATAATCCTAGGCCTTGTCAGAAAGAAGTACTATTTAGAGTTACTAATGTGAGTAACATTGAATGAAACAAACTTAGCTCACATAATGCCTAGTCAGTTAATGTGTTTGCTATAATAATTCTTGAAAATGTAGGTCATTTTTCCGGGGTGGGGAATCAGTGGTGCTATAAATGCTTTTTCCCCAAAAATGCATTAAATAAATATATAATAAGAAATGATATTTTGCCATTAGATTTTCAGACAGAGATATTGATTTGCTAGTCAGAGACTATGGAACATACTTGAGTCATGTACAATACTTGAACAAATGAAAAATTTTCCTTGGTAGGTGCACACCACATGAATGGGATATTAAAAAACAACAGCATATTTTATTGCTATTCAGGAAATAGTAATGGATTTTATTTTCTTGGATCCCCAAATCACTGCTGATGGTGACTGCAGGCATAAAATTAAAAGACACTTGTTCCTTGGAAGGAAAGCTATGACAAACCTACACAACAAATTACAAAGCAGAGGCATTACTTTATCAACAGAGGTCTGTATAGTCAAAGCTATGGTTTTTCCAGTAGTCATGTATGGATGTGAGGGATGGACCATAAAGAAGGCCAAGCACTGAAGAACTGATGTTTTCAAAATGTGATCCTGGAGAATACTCTTGAGAGTCGCGTGGGCTGCAAGGATATCAAACCAGTCAAAACTACAGGACATCAGCTCTGAATATTCATTGGAAGGACTGATACTGAAACTGAAGCTCGAACACTTTGGCCACTTGATGTAAAGAGCCAACTCATTAGAAAGATTGAAGGCAAAAGAAGAGGGTGTCAGAGGATGAGATAGTTAGATAACATCTCCGACTCAACGGACATAAGTCTGAGCAAACTCCAGGAGACAGTGAAGGAAGGGAAGCCTGGTGTGCTGCAGTTCATGGTGTTGCAAAGATTCTGATATGATTTAGCGACTGAACAACAACTGCTCTTCAGTCAACTGTGCCTGTTAACTGTTTCCACGGAGTTAAAAGTGTTCTCATGTTCAATGTTTATTTTGCCCTAAGTTGTTTTCCTATCAGTTCAGTTCAGTTCAGTCGCTCAGTCGTGTCTGACTATTTGCAACCCCGTGAACCGCAGCACACGAGGCCTCCCTGTTCATCACCAACTCCCGGAGTCCACCCAGGCCCATGTCCTTTGAGTTGGTGATGCCGTCCAACCATCTTATCCTCTGTGGTACCCTTCTCTTCCTGCCTTCAATCTTTCCCAGCATCAGGGTCTTTTCCAATCAGTCAGCTCTTTGCATCAGATGGCCAAGGTATTGGAGTTTCAGCTTCAACATCAGTCCTTCCAATGAACACCCAGGACTGATCTTTTTAGAATGGACTGGTTGGATCTCCTTGCAGTCCAAGGGACTCTCAAGAGTCTTCTCCAGCACCACAGTTCAAAAGCATCAATTCTTTGGGGCTCAGCTTTCTTTATAGTCCAACTGTCACATCCATACATGACCACTGGAAAAACCATAGCCTTGACTAGACAGAACTTTGTTGGCAAAGTAATGTCTCTGCTTTTGAATATGCTTTCTAGGTTGGTCATAAATTTCCTTCCAAGGAGTAAGCATCTTTTAATTTCATGGCTGCAATCACCATATGCAGTGATTTCGGAGCCCCCAAAAATTAATTCAGCCACTGTTTCCACTGTTTCCCCATATATTTCCCATGAAGTGATGGGGGGGGGTGCCATGATCTTAGTTTTCTGAATATTTTCCTATGCTACAACGTTATTTTTAGTGCAACTTAAGTGCCAGAGTAATATGAACTGCCAACTGGTTGCAAACTTGAAGAAAATAGTGCAGAAAGAAGGAAAAAAAAAAGAATACCTTTAGGTATTAAGTCAAAAATATGTATGAGAAAGATGAGTGAGAAAGTGAAAGATACTGACCTAGCTTCTGCATTGGCTTGCCCTGCTGGGTATAAATTATTGAATGGCTGATTTTTCACAACTTGGCAAAGGATCTTTGTCTCTGTAACCCACTCCACCAAACACCATCCATTATCAAGTCCTTTTTCCTTCCCTTGGCAGCTATAGAAAATCTTCACCACATTCCACTTTTGTATATAAACAGATTAAATTGAAATTTTTATTTATTGCTTATGTCAGCTTGATTTTCATTGTTTAACCTTTATTTTTCTTATCTGTGATAAATGTTTAGATATTGTTGACTGGTGTGGAATTCATAATTATTGGTATGAAAATTGATATTCTTTTTTAAAATTAATGAATTTATTTTAATTTGAGGCTAATTACTTTACAATATTGTAGTGGTTTTTGCCATACATTGAAATGAATCAGCCATGGGTGTACATGTGTTCCCCATCCTGAATCCCCCTCCCACCTCCCTCCCCATCCCATCCCTCAGGGCCATCCCAGTGCACCAACCCTGAGCACCCTGTCTCATGCATTAACCTGGACTGGTGATCTATTTCACATATGATAATATACATGTTTTGATGCTAATTTAATGGCAGATCTCACATAGAGGCAAGGTTTCCAGGAGCAAGTTCATACAAGACCCATTAAATTAGGGAAGTAGGAGTGGAGCTGATGAAACATGCAGGGGATCTTTCCTCACCTCATCCTAGCTTCTGGTTGTTTGCCAGTAATCTTTGATTTCCCTTGGCTTGTAGCTAGTGGTGGTGGTTTAGTCACTCAGTCATGTCTAACTCTTTGCAACCCCATGGACTGTAAACCACCAAGCTCCTCTGTCGATGGAATTTCCCAAACAAGAATACTGGAGTGCATTGCCATTTCCTTCTCTAGGGGATATTCCTGACCCAGAGATCAAGCCCACGTTTTCTGCACTGCAGGTGATCTCCTGCATTACAGGTAGATCCTTTACAAACTGAGACACCAGAGAAGCACCCTGTATCCCTCCAGTTTCAGCTTTCATCATCATATGGCTGTCTCCCTGTATGTCTCTGTCTTTACGTGGCTATCTTTGTATAAGGATATTGGTCCTATTGGATTAGGGACCAGCCTTACTCTTAAGATGAGTAGGGCCTCATATTAAGTAATTACATCTCCAATAACACTATTTCTAAACAAGGTCACATTCTTAGGTGCTGAGAGTGAGAACTTCAGTGTATTTTGGGGGGAATGCGGGCACAATTCAAACCTTGGCATCAAGATTCTCTCATAAATGGACATGGAGGGGGGAAAACACAGACCAAAGTTGCCTCTAAGGTTTTTAGCTATGGCAATTAGGAAAGACAATGTTGCTATAAACTGAGATGAGAAAGACTATGGCTGAAGCAGATTTGACAAGAAGGTCAACAGTTCACTTCTGTACAAGCTAAGACTTTTGTTAGATACTCAAGTCAAGAGGTTGATGAGGATACATTGGTCTACAGTTATGGAGAACTTTCTGGGAAATGTATTTATATGTATGTATTAGGGGATCAGGGAAAAGCACAGAACTGGAGAAAATGTTGGTGAAATGGAGGTGGCTTTTATGATGAGAAAGTATGTAGGAATAGATGCAGGCAAGTATGTAGTTTTGATGGTGGGGTCCTGTGGAATTCCCTTTTTGTTTGCAGGAAAAGAACTTTGTTTCTTTTTTGGAATTTCTTTTGATCACTTGAGCATTAGTGAAATAGGTAGCAAGGTCATCAGCTGATTGTAAAGATAGGAGAGGAATCATTGGGAGTTTTTGAGGGAAGAAGAAAAGGTATGAAATAACCTGTGAGTTGAGTGAGAATGAAGTAGGAAATGTATTAGAATTACTTGGCAGCAATGAAGACTCATTTGAAATTAATGAACATGAATTTAAAGTGAGATCAGCATATGAGCCTCCCAGGTGGCTCAGTGGTAAAGAATCCCTCTGCCAAGCAGAAGATGCAAATTCGATCCCTAGGTTGGGAAGATTCCCTGGAGAAGGAAATGGGAGCCCACTCCAGTATTTTTGCCTGGGAAATCCCATAGACAGAGGAGCCTGGCAGGCTACAGTCCATGGGGTCACAAAAGAGTCAGACACAGTAGCAACTAAACAATGTACTACAAGAAGAACACATCAGCATAGATCTCTCTCCAACCGTATCCTTCTGCACTTTGTAGGAAGTGAGATTTCACTAGTTTTGTTAGTTCTACCATCAGAAGACTAGGAGTAAAGGGAGGGACAAGGGAGTTAGGAAGTGAGTGTCATTTTTGTGATTCACCATAAAATTACATGAATTAAGCTGGATTAGGAGAGCAGAAAGGACATCAAGAGAGTCATATGAGAAAGCAGACATTAACAAGATACTAGAGGAGGTAACCTGGAAATATATAAAATAGAGTGAAAAATGGGATTATAGAGATTTTTGTTGTCGATTTAAGCAAAGTCTGTGGTACATGGTGAGTAAGGTTGTGTGGATGAATAGATCATTGGTTGAGAGAAGGTAAAAAATGAACTGAAAAATTTCAGGATATTAGGTGAATTATTTAATTGTAATTCATCTTATAATTGCAAAGATTTATGATAGACTTGTAGGAGAAATTTTAAGCCTAATTCTTTTTTCTAGAGGTAGTGATATAGAAAACTCTAATAGAAGTATCTATTGACCATATAAGGCACAAAACTTCCTGTGCAAAATGAAGCATATTGAACTCCTCATTTCAGTTCCACTGTTAATAAAGACCTTTGTCACTGTGTGTATGCAGTGGGGTTTTGGTTGTTTGTTCAACAAGGACTGCCTGTATTCTTTGTATTAATACAGTATTATTGGCAACATTGACTGGTTGGATTTGTAACATCATCAGTAAAATTATCAGAGATTTGAAAGAAGCACATCATGATCTCTTTGAATTACCAGCATATTCCAGAATAATCCTATCCAGTGTTTCCAGGAGTTTCTCTGACCCCTCTGGGTATGTTATTAAAAAAAAAAAAAAAAAAAAAAAAAAAACATGTACAAGAGCTTGAGACCTCCTTCGAATCCTAAGCTGAGCATGAAGTTGTATGTATACAAGTTCTATAACACCACCCAACATAGTATCTCTTAAGTATGAATGAATAAATGAAAAGACTAAATTTTAAAAACAAAAAAGATCAAGTTACATTAAGTCACAAAACTGGATTATTAAAACCATGGTCATTGTACACATAGTTGCATATTTATTTTTATTAAAAATTTGTATGTGAAAAGACTGACAGGAAATACATCAATATATTAAGAGATAAGCCCAGAATCACAGGTGAATCTTACAAACAAAGTTTGTGATTTACTTCCAGGGAATCTATCAGGGGTGTTTTGAATCACTTCCAGACTGATATCCATGTAAAATGTGCAAATTTTCTGTCTTTTATGAACTCAAAACACTATTGTGTTTATATCTAACAAAGGAAAACTTTAAGAGGGAACAATTTCCTAGGTCTCCCTCCCCCCACCTCTCTCATTCAAACATATCTATTGGCATAGTTGTTAATCACTGGTTTTCTCTGAAGCTATAGGCAAACCTCACATTGGTATTTACAGATTCATTGTTTGACTAGTTAAATGTTAATTATAATTTTTAGTTGATTCAAATATAACATGGATTAGTTTGACTTATTTTCCTTAATTGACCCCCATAATTTTGATGTATGTCCTTCAATTAAAGTTCACTGTAAGATAAATGTTTAATAGTTATGCCATTCTGAGATACTGATGCTTAAAAAAAGTAATCCCTTATATCAGAAAAAGAGAATGCCATATACTAATTCCACATGTGCCAATGAAAAGTAACACACTAACCCCTTTACCTAGGTGTCTCTAAGTGCACCTTTTCTTTGGCTACATGGGAATAACATTACAGATTCAATGTAACGAATATATTCTAATAAATTTCAGTTTATTTAAAGCCCATCCATTTATTAAATATTAAGCACTCACTATGTGTAAGGCAGTGTTTTTGGCCTACTGATATTAATGAAGAAAGCAAACAATGCTGTCTCATCTCATGGAGAATGGGTGTTAAATGTCTAGAAGGGCTAAGGAAATAAGTGGGGAGAGGGTGTTATGGTGTATTGACATTGATATTTTAAGGAGTTGTTCAAGGAGAAAAATCAAAGGTTGACTTTTATTAAGATTAACTTACAAATAATCAAATGTGTGGGCTTCCCTGGTGGCTCAATGGTAAAGAATCCACCTGCAGTGCAGAAGATGCGGATTTGATCTCTGGGTCGGGAAGGTCTCCTGGAGAAGGAAATGGCAACCCACTCCAGTATTCTTGCCTGAAAAATCCCATGGACAGAGAAGGCTGGCAGGCTATAGTCCATAGGGTCACAGAAAGTTGGACACAACTTGGTGACTAAACAACAACAAATGTATAGCTCACAAATTTTTGACAGTCATGAATTTGACAATTGTGCATGCTCTTGGTACAAGCACCTGAAAGAACATGGAGAACATTTCCATGTCTGCATAAATTTTCTCTTGTCTAGTACCAGTAATCCCTCTCTTGGCCCCTATAAGCAGCCACTTCTGAGTTATCTCATGAGCTTACTTCTGGCTATTTGTTGACTTCATATTACCAAACTTGTGTAGTATGTATGTGTGTGTATATCTGTGTGTATGCATGCATGTGTGTTTGCTTGTCTACTTTTGCTTAGTATAATGGTGGTAAGAGTCATTCAAATTGTGTAGTGATCCAGAGTTAATATAGCTGGATAGAATCCGACATGAATTTTTCATAATTTTTAATTTACTATCCTGTTGATGGTCATGTGGATTATTTCTCTTCTGGGCTTTTATTATTTTATTTCTTTATTTTTTAATTAAATGATAATTACTTTTATCCTTCTGAAGGATAACAGATTTTTTTTTTTGTTTTCTGTCAAAATCAATATGAATCAACCATAGGTATACATATGTCCCCACCCTCTTGAACCTCCCTCCCATCTCCCTCCACATACCACTCCCCCAGGTTGATACAGAGCCCCCGTTTGAGTTCTCTGAGTCATACAGCAAATGTATAAGATTGTGTTGATCATGGTAAAAAAAAAAAACAAAGTTTGTAGACACATGTTTTGATTTCTCCTGATAAACACAACTGAAATTGTCAATATTTAACTTGACATGTAATTATGACAGTTTTCCAAAATTAGTTTCTTACATTCTTTTCAGCAATTCATGCAAGTTTCTGGTGGTTCTACATACTCAGGGGAGAAGGCAATGGCGGCCCACTCCAGTACTCTTGCCTGGAAAATCCCATGGATGGAGGAGCCTGATAGGCTGTAGTCCATGGGGTTGCTAAGAGTCGGACATGACTGAGTGACTTCACTTTCACTTTTCACTTTCATGCACTGGAGAAAGACATGGCAACCCACTCCAGTGTTCTTGCCTGGAGAATCCCAGGGACAGGGGAGCCTGGTGGGCTGCTGTCTGTGGGATCGCACAGAGTTGGACACGACTGAAGCGACTTAGCAGCAGCAGCAGTGGCTACACACTCAGAAATATTCACTATTATGTGCAATTTTTATTATAGCCATATCAATGACTATATAGTGACATTTCATTCTAGTTTTAATTTGCATTTCCCATATTATTAATGAAGTTTAAGTTATATGAATTTGCCATTAAATACATTATAAAAATAAAGGTAAACAAATGATTAATGAAGTTGGATACACTTCCACATACTTATTGTCCAGACAAAAAGTAACTGCTTATAATTCACCCATTTTTAGTTGTATTTTGACTTGTTATTGATGATTTCTGAAAGTTCCTTATGTATTTTGAATAGGAATGTTTTCCAGATACAACATACACACACACACACACACACACACAATTCTTAACTAGTCCAGGGTTTGCCTATTAATTGTATTGCATTCTTTGAGTAGAAACTATAAATTTGAAAACCCATTTTATCTCAACATTTTCTATGGTTAGTGCTTTTTTTAACTTGTCAGGAAATATTACATGAAGGTTAGGAAGGTGTTTTATGCTTTCTTCTTGAAGCTTTATGATTCTGGGGTTTATTTTAGAACTGTGATGTGTGGTATAAGGTCAAGGTTCACTTTCTACCATACAGATAACCACTTGTTCTAAACTGTGCGTGTGTGCTAAGTCATGTCCAACTCTTTGTGACCCCATGGACTGTAACCTGCCAGTCTGCTCTATCCATGGAATTTTCCAGGCAAGAATACTGGGATAAGTTTCCATGCCCTCCTCCAGGGGATCTTCCTGACCCAGGGATGGAACCCATGTCTCTTTCATTGGTAGGCGGATTCTTTGCCACTGCACCACCTAACCATTTGCTATGATTTTCCTCTCTCCATTAAAATTCTGTGGATCATTGACTGAACAAATATTGCTTTTTTGGGTAATTTCTGTACCCTGGATTCTGCCACATTGACCTGTATTTATATTCTTATAATGGTACTGTAGTGTCTTGATTACTAACCCATTCTAGTATTCTGGCCTGGGGCTACAGTCCATGGGGTCACAAAAGAGTCAGACAGGACTTAGCAACAAAATAATAGTGAGTCTTGAAATCAAGAAATTCCTCCATTTTCATTATTAATTTTTAAATTTTCTTTGTCTATTCTCCGTCCTTTGCATTTCTTAGTTTTGAATAACCTTGCCAATTTCTTCAAAAATGTCTGCTGGGATTTTTATAGGGATTGTACTGAATCTACGGATATATTCAGGGAGAATGAACATCTCAATAATGTTGAATTTTTCTGTCCATGAATACAGTTTGTCTGATCTGTGCTTTCCAGACTGTGGGAGACATTTCTCTGCTCTCCAGCATGGCTGCCAGATTTTCAGGTGACTTCAGAATCCTCTTTGTTTTGCATTCCTGCTCCACGCTTTCTGTACCTTAGACTATCTCTCTCTACCCTGCTGCCTGGCCATCAGTCTTCAGAAGGCAATTGGCTAACTGACAATTTATGAAGAACTGGTATTTAGAAGGGATTTCTTTCAGTTCTCTTGCTGTCACCCAAGCTTTTGTGAAAGTACCTCTGTGTAGTCAGTGAAGACCCTTAGGAAAGATTTGGCAGATGGATGCAATCTCATTCTGTTTGAGAGCTCACTGAAATTTTAATCAAATCTTAATCTATCACTCCAGCCAGTGTGTAAGCAATATAACTTACTAAATTTGGTTAGTTTCTTTTTATCCTAGTTAAAGGCAAATACTTTTTTCCCACCACTCCTCAACCACAGAGAAACATATTCATGGATCTCTTTTCTCCCTTGATGGCTTTTTCTTGTCCTGGAGTTAAGTTCATTTAAGTTTTTTTCATCTCTGTCTTTCAGATACTTTATTTGTGTGCTTTTTTGCTTTTTGTTCTTTTCAACTGTACTTCTGGAGCTTATGTTGCTTTTTTTAATTTTTTAGTTAGGTTGAAAGCCATTTTATTTTAACAAATTTCTACATCCTCAGTTCAGTCGTGTTCGACTCTTTGTGACCCCACAGACTGCAGCACGCCAGGCCTCCCTGTCCATCACCAACTCCCAGACCTTGCTCAAACTCATGTCCGTAGAGTCGGTGATGCCATCCAACTATCTTATCCTCTGTCATCCCCTTCTCCTCCTGCCTTCAATCTTTCCCAGCATCAAGATCTTTTCCAATGAGTCAGTAAATATTTTTTTTTTTTTTACCCTTATAGAAACTGAAATTCCAAGATCATGGGCGGGATCTGGTGAGGGGCTTCATCTGAATTACAGACAGACAACTCCTTGTATCTTTACGAGGTAGAGAGTGGAGCAGAGAACACCAGACCACTCATGACTCTGAAAACAGCTCTAACCCCATTCTTGAGGCTTCACTTTTATGACCTCATTGAATCCTAATTACTTCTCAAAGGCTTCATCTCCTGAAATCACATTGAGAAGTAGGATTTAAGCATATATTTTGTGGGGAAACAAACATATACTACTTGTATTTGGTTGGCCAAAATGTTCTTTCAGGTTTTCCTGTAACATCTTATGGAAAAATTCAAATAAACTTTTTTTTGCTAACTCAGTATTTTATGTCACTCAGTCCTGTCCGACTCTTTGCAACCCCATGAACTGTGGTAGCTCATCAGGCTCATCTGTCCATGGGATTTCCCAGGCAAGAATACTGGAGTGGGTTGACATTTCTTTCATTCTAGAACAAGTTCATGGCTAGATGTAGGTGGATCTTCTTTCCTCACTTCTTCAGTTGGCCTACTTCCACTCTTCCTTACATACTCCCCTTAAGTGACCTACTCTGCTAAGCTTTCCTTGTTCACCTCTCCTTTAGGTGTATTCCTCTATTCCATGGACTCATAAAGACAGAGGTGGAGTGCCTTGTAGAGGAAGAGTAAGGTCTCTTAAAGCAGAGAGTTAAATATAGGTTCTCTAGTTTTCCTGTCCACACCGAAGCTGCTAGACCTTGAGCAAGTCCCTTAAGCTCATTCTCAGATTTCATATTTACACATTTGTGATAATAAAACCTATCTCACAGGGTTGCTGTGGGAATTAAGTTTCACAGGCTTGAAGATGCTGGTCCAGAAATTCCTTGTGGTCCAGTGGTTACAGCTACACACTTCCACTGCAGGGGGTCAAGTTTCGATCCCTGGTAGGGTAACTGAGATCCCTCAAGCCATATGGTGCAGATTTAAAAAAAAAAGAATGAATGCTTCTGTGCTATTAATTTATTTTATAAATATAATTGCTTGCCAACATTTAAAACAATAAGCAAATTCTAGTTTCATGAGTTATTGGAACTTCTATAAAGATACAAAATATGTTTTCTACTTAGATTGTTTACATATCTTGACTATTGTGTATAACATGGCAATGAACCTGGCAGTATTGCTATCTCAGATATTGATTCCATTTCCTTTGAATCTGCACTCAGACATGGGATTGCTGGAGCATATGGTAATTCTGTTTTTAATTTTTGGAGTAACTTACACCTTATTTTCCATAATGATAGTACCATTCATCATCTTTAATAAATAAATATGCAGTTCAAACATAATGCTTTAAAAATGATCATTTATATGTTACCTATCTATAGACCAATCTGATACTTTTTATAATATGAAATGGAAAGGAAAAGGAGGTTTGATGATCCTCAAAGTTAGAAAAAATTTTATTTTCAGTCTTCCAAAGGAAACAGTCTCAGTAATGCCATATATCAGAGAAAGGTTTGAAATTTGAGAGTATATTTGAGTTCTCTAAAGATATGCATATAAATAAATAGAAAACAAAATTATCCAACGAGTGGAAATTTCTCCCACTAGATCTCATGAATTCTTCAACACATTACCTCTCATGTAAGAATTGATGAGGCAACTGTAAGAATCCACACTGGTAATATACCTGTTCAAGTCACCTTCACATTCCTCTGCATAACTGTATATCAAGAAACAGAATATTATCAGAAGCCCATGGGATCCTTTCCTAACCTTCCTAGTCAATATTCACCAGTGTCCTTCAAAAGTAACCATTATTATGATAGTTAATACCATAGACTAGTTTTGCTTACTCTTGACATTATGTGTGTGTGTCTATGTTCATCCAATATTTTCTACATATCCATATAGTATTAACTATTTTGTGCTTACCTTTCTTTATTCATGCTTATATATTCCAAGAATCATTCAAACTTTACATGTAAGACCTATTCATTTATTTTTCATTGATGGAATATAGTAATATTCCATCAATGAAAAATAAATGAATAGGTCTTACATGTAAAGTAAAGAATTCAATGAAATTCTATACAGTTTATTTTTCCATTTGGATTTTATCCAGTTTGTGGCTATCACAATAGTGTTTCTGTTCATCTGCTCTCAAGTCTTCTATAGGCTAAACAGGGTGATCTTTCAGTAAATGATTTCAAGTGCTCAAGAAAATGCTTCTGCCTAAGTTCTTCTACATGTGCATACATTTCTCTGGCTATATATACATAGGCTTACAGTTGCCAGATGGTAGGGTGTCTTCAGTAGACCTTAACAAAAATTTTTCCAAAGTTACTATGCCAATTAACATGCTTATGGCAGTGTGTGAAGATTCTCCATATTGTTGCTAATAATTGATATTGGTTGTCTTTTTAATGATAGCCATTCTGATGACTGTATGATGGTATCCCACTGTAATTTTAATTTTCATTTTTCTTATTAACAGATGATGTTGAACAGCTTTCCAAATGTTTATTGTCAATCTGAGTATATTGTAAAATGTCTTTTCAGTTCATTGCCTATTTTTTTATTGAATTTAATTTTTTCTATGGATTTGTAAGAGATATTTATACATTGTGTAAGCAAATCTTTTGTCAGATAAGTGTTGCAAATATAATTTCCAATGTTGTAGCTTGCCTTTTCATACTCTTATTCATAATTTTTGGTAAAGTTTAATTAAAAAATTATTGTTTATCAGTAGTGTTTTCTAATTCTCATAAAGAAATCTTCTTCTACTCCAGAGTCAAAACTAGAATTTTCTATATGTATGTGTATATATATATTTTTCCCTTATATTTGTTTTAGACTTCACACTAGAAACTATTTGGAATTGATGTTTTGAATGGTCTTAGTTAATGATAAAAAGTTCATTGTTTTCCATGTACATATCAAACTTATCCAAAACTAGGCATTGAAAACATCTTTACTACTGCTTTGCAATGGTATTAGGTTGGTGCAAAAGTAATTGCAGTTTTGAATTGTTGAACGTAGTCATTTGGTGTTGGAATACATTCTTAAATGTGGTTATGTTCTACATAATTTTAATGTGCATTTTTTGTTTTATATTTTTGATATTGACTTATTACTTGCTGTGTGTTTTATATTTATTTTAGATTATGAAAATGGTACTAGAAAAAAAGCAAATTTGAGCTGTTATTTATTTGAGTTCAAAATGGGTCATAAAGTAGCAGAGACAACTTACAACATCAACAATGCATTTGGCACAGGAACTGCTAACGAACGAACAGCACAGTGATGGTTCAAGAAGTTTTGCAAAGGAGACAAGAGCCTTGAAGATGAGCAGTGCAGTGGTCATCTATTGAAAGTTGACAGCAGTCAATTGAGAGTGGTCATCAAAGTTGATCCTCTCACAACTACAGAAGAAGTTGCCGAAGAACTCAACATCACTCATTCAACAGTCATTCAGCATTTTAAGCAAATTGAAAGGTGAAAAAGCTTTATAAGTGCGTGCTCATGAGTTGACTGAAAATAAAAAAAAAAAAACAACATTGTTTTGAAGTGTTGTCTTCTCTTATTTTACGCAACAATGAACCATTTCTTGTCCGATTATGGATTTTATATGAAAATCGGTGATAATCACCTCAGTGGTTGGACTGAGAAGGAGCTCCAAAGCACTTCCCAAAGCCAACCTTACACCTAAAAAAGGTTATGGTGGCAGTTCGGTGGTCTGCTGACCACCTGATCCACTACAGCTTTCTGAATCCCAACAAAACTATTACATCTGAGAAGTATGCTCAGCAAATCGATAAGATGCACCAAAAACTGCAACACCTGCAGCCAGCACTGGTCAACAGAAAGGGCCTAATTCTTTTCCACGACAGACAACTCCCGACCATACTTTGCACAGCCAGTGCTTCAAATTTGAACAATTGGGCTAAGAAATTTTGCTTCATCACTATCTTCACCTGACCTCTCGCCAACTGACTACCATTTCTTCAACAACTTTTTGCAGAGAAAGATTTCCACTACCAGCAAGACGCAGAAAATGCTCTCTAAGAGTTCATCTAATCCCGAAACACAGATTTTTATGCTAAAATTTTAAGCAAATTTATTTCTTATGGGCAAAAATGTGCTGATTGTAATGGTTCTTATTTTGATTAATAAATGTGTGTTTGAACCTAGTTATAATCATTTAAAATTCATGGCCCAAAATGGAAATTACGTTTGCACCAACCAGATATCTTTGTCATAAGTCAAATGACTGTGTGTGTTTCTTGCTTCTCATCTCTCTCCTATTTGTCTATTTAAGCCAAATGCACTTTCTCTTACTCTAGTTTCAAAATATGTCTCTATAAACAATAATGTAATTCCTCCAGTAGTTGTCTTCTTGTAATTTCATCTTGACTATCCATATTACTTCAAATATCCATATAAATTGTAGGATCAGCTAGTCAATTTTGCAAATATTTTCAAGGGAACTTTGATTAAAATTTGTATTGAAAACTATAGATTAATTTGTAGATAAATGACATTTTCACAATATTGAGTCTTCCAATCTATAAACACCAAGTATCTTAATATTTATTTAGGTTTTTTTTTTTAATTTTATTTTATTTTTAAACTTTACATAATTGTATTAGTTTCATTTTTATTTAGGTTTTTAAAAATATTCTCTTAGCAGCAGTTCATTGTTTTCTGTGTATAGATCATTCATAAGTTTTATTAAATTTATTCTTGGATACTCGATTTTTTTTTTTCAGTTTGTTATGGTATTTTATTTAAATATTTTGGTTCTAGTATACAGAAATAAAAATATGTTTATATTAATCTTACATCCAGTAACTTAGTAAAGCTTTCTTATTTCTAATAGTTTGATTCATTTGACTTTTCATTTTGCATAATTGCAACCTCTGACAATAAGGACAGCTTTCTTCCTTCTACTTCAATCATTAAGGATTTTTTCTTTTCTTTTTTTTACATATTGCACTGTCCAGAATTCTAGTGGAATCCTGTATAGAAATGTCAATTACAGTCATCTTTTCTTATTCCTGATCTCAGGAGGGAAAACCTTCAATGTTTGACTCATGTGTAGAGTTTGCTGAAGGACTCTGTAGATATTTTATTGTCTTAAAGATACTTCCTTTTGTTCTTAGATTGATAAGATGAGTGTTGAATTCTAATACATCACGCTTCCCCAGCCTCCAGGATCAAATGCCTGATGCTCTGAGATGGAGCTGGTGTAGTAATAATAATAGAAATAAAGTACACAGTAAATGTAATGTGTTTGAATCTTCCCAAAACCATCCCCACCCCAGTCCATTGAAAAACTGTCTTCCACAAAATCAGTCCCCGGTACCAAAAAGGTTAGAGTTTGCTACAATATATATTTTTTCTGCATATGTTGATATCATATAATTTCCTCCTTTTTATGTTAAATGCAGTTATTTACATTGATTGACATTCAAATATTAAATCTATTTGCCTCCCTAGAGAAACTCTACTTCGGTCAAAATGTATCTTATCTCTTTTATATAACACTGCATTTCATATGCTATTTTATTTAGGATTTTAACATCTATGTTTATGAAAAGGACAGACCTGTAAATTATCTCTTTTTTTGCCATATCCTTGTATCAGAGTAATGGTGACTTTATTGTGTAAACTGGGAAATATTTCTTTCTTATTCTGTAAAAGAATGTATGTAATATCCATGTTATTACTTTTCTATAAAAGTATAGAACAGTCACCAGTGAAATCACCTTAGCTTGGCATTTTCTGTCTCTTATTTGTTTTGGTTTCTTATACTTTATTATATAAATGTAATATAAATGTCTATATCAATTTAATGTTTTCAAATTTGTTTTCATAGTTATTTCTAATATATTTTTATATTCTATAGAATCTGTAATGATTTCTCTCATTTCATTACCCATGTGGGTGATTCTTGCCTTCTCTGTTTTTCTTGAGCAGTCATGAAATGTTTATCAATTGTGTTAGTCTTTCCAGGAATCAACTTTTAGTTTCCCAATTCTCTTTTGTACATATTTTCCTATTGATATATATATATTTCTTTTATCTTTGTTATTTCTTTCCTCCTACTTTATTTGTTCATTTTTTCCTCTTTTGACTATCTTCTTAGAATCATACTTTGATTATTCACTTTAAGCCCTTTTCTTTAAAAAAAAAAAAACTGTTTATTTTTGGCTATGCTGGGTCTTCATTGCTGCAAGGGCTTTTCTCTAGTTGTGGTGCATGGGCTCCTCATTGCAGTGGCTTCTCTTATTGTAGAGCACAGGCTCTAGGGTGCACAAGCTCAATAATTGTGGCACATGGGCTCAATCGTTGTGGCTACCGGGCTCTAGAACACAGGTTCAGTAGTTGTGGAGCTCAGGCTCAGTTGCCCTGTGGCATGTGGGATCTTCCCAGACCGGGGATCGAACCTATGTTTCCTGCACTGGCAGGCGGAATTTTACCACTGAGCCACCAGGGAAACCCAAGTCTTTCTTTCCTAATACATATGTTTATAAGATGTGAAGAGTGGAACCCCTGCAATAAAAGAACATGATCAGTTGTCACCTGAGTTGAGGGTAAACAGTGTGACTGCTGACCCCCATTGATGGAAAGTGTGGTACTGGTTGTCCAGTAACATAAACATAATTGCTGTCAGATAAATGCCAGTAACCAATAAAGATTTTGAGATATTATTGTCACACAAGTGTATGTTCCTCAGTTCTTTGTCTCATCACAACAAAGATTTGGAGCGACGGACATTAAAGCCCTCGGCGTGTCACAGCTCTCGGGTCTTGGACAAACCTTGTTATAGCTCTTAGGCAAATCAGTGTTACAGCTCTATTTTATTTAGAAGATAGCAGGAGAGTCCATCCTCGAAGCGTGAGGGCATGCCAACCCAAAGACTCGAAGAGAAGAGAGTGGAGGAGTGCGCGGGGGAGGGAGAGAGAGAGAGAGTAAGAGAGGGAGAGAGAGAGAAAGAGAGTGAGAAAGCACTTTGTATCCTCCTTTTATATGTTTCTTCCTCCACCTGGGCCTGCCCTATGCGAATTGGGCTTAGCCAGGAGTGCTGTTTGTTCTACCTGAAGTCTTCACTCTGGTCCTTGGACCTTCTTTTGTTCTATTTTTGCGGGCTTTTCCCTTCCTTGTCTTTTAGCCACTGCCATTTTGGACTCCTTTTCCCTATTCTACCTACCTAACATTATGATCAGAATTATATTTGGAGAATATTAATCTGACCCCATTGGGAAAGCTGAATAAGCCACAAGAGAAGCAAAAACATACAAATAATTCAAGAGGTTAGTCATTCAAGGAAAGAGATTGAGAGTCATTTCCTAGGTAAGTTGATAAGAAGTCTGGGGGTCCCCAAGAAGAGAGGGGTCTGGAATTCTCAAGGAGGAAGAAAGGACAAACTTTTTTTTCCCTCTACCTGCCTTAGGATTATATAACAATAATGTATCCTGACTGAGGACAGTCTCTGGATTAAACCTTCTGGTTAATCCTGTTATCTTAAAATGTAAATTATGGGAGTAAGTCTGGTGAGGTCTTCACAAGGATTCCCTGGTGGCTCAGAGGTTAAAGCGTCTGCCTGCAATGCAGGAGACCTGGCTTCAATCCTTGGGTTGGGAAGATCCCCTGGAGAAGGAAATGGCAACCCACTCCTAGTATTCTTGCCTAGAGAGGCCCATGGATGGAAGACCCTGGTGGGCTACAGTCCATGGGGTCGCAAAGAGTCTGATAGAACTGAGTGACTTCACTTTTTACCAGGATTATATAACAATAATGTATCCTGCCTGAGGGCAGTCTCTGGATTAAACCTTCTGGCTAATCCTGTTATTTTAAAATGTAAATTATGAGAGTAGGTCTGGTGAGGTCTTTACAACCACCAAACAGTCTTTTGATTCATTGGAGCATATATAACTCCACTGCTAACACTAGCAAGGGGGTACTCTTTCTCCCCCTTCTGATGCCTATGCCAAAAGCTTTCTCTATTTCCTTTATACTTTAATAAAACTTTATTACACAAAAGCTCTGAGCAATCAAGCTTCGTCTCTGGCCCTGAACTGAATTCTTCTCCAGAGGCCAAGAATCCTGGCGTCTTTTCATGGTTCAGCAACAACCTTTCAAGAGGATGAGTTAGAGTGGCAGTACTATAAACACATAGGTGGGAAAAATGAAGAGAAACAGACATACTATACATGTAAAGTTGAATGCAGGACAGGGAGTATGTGAGGGTTTATTTTTTTGTTTTCAGGACAGTTGTTGGATTAGTCTGGCTAGATATAAATATATAGATATATATCTACACTATACACAATTACACTCATCTCACACGCTAGTAAAGTAATGCTCAAAATTCTCCAAGCCAGGCTTCAGCAATACATGAACAGTGAACTTTCCAGATGTTCAAGCTGGTTTTAGAAAAGGCAGAGGAAGCAGAGATCAAATTGCCAACATCCGCTGGATCATGGGAAAAGCAAGAGAGTTCCAGAAAAACATCTATTTCTGCTTTATTGACTATGCCAAAGCCTTTGACTGTGTGGATCACAATAAAATGTACAAAATTCTGAAAGAGATGAGAATACTAGACCACCTGACCTGCCTCTTGAGAAATCTATGTTGGTCAGGAAGCAACAGTTAGAACTGGACATGGAACAACAGACTGGTTCCAAATAGGAAAAGGAGTATGTCACGGCTGTATATTGTCACCCTGTTTATTTAATTTATATGCAGAGAACATCATGAGAAACACTGGGCTGGAAGAAGCACAAGCTGGAATCAAGATTGCTGGGAGAAATATCAATAACCTCAGATATGCAGATGCCACCACCCTTATGGCAGAAAGCAAAGAAGAACTAAAGAGCCTCTTGAAGAAAGTGAAAGAGGAGAGTGAAAAAGTTGGCTTAAAGCTCAACATTCAGAAAGCTAAGATCATGGCATCCGGTCCCATCACTTCATGGCAAATAGATGGGGAAACAGTGGAAATAGTGGCTGACTTTATTTTTTGGGCTCCAAAATCACTGCAGATGGTGATTGCAGCCATGAAATTAAAAAAGTCTTACTCCTTGGAAGGAAAGTTATGACCAACCTACACAGCATATTCAAAAGCAGAGACATTACTTTGCCAACAAAGGTCCGTCTAGTCAAGGCTATGGTTTTTCCAGTGGTCATGTATGGATGTGAGAGTTGGACTGTGAAGAAAGCTGAGCACTGAAGAATTGATGCTTTTGAATTGTGGTGTTGGAGAAGACTCTTGAGAGTCCTTTGGACTGCAAGGAGATCCAACCATTCCATCCTAAAGGAGATAAGTCCTGGGTGTTCACTGGAAGGTGATGGAAGGAAGGAAGGAAGATGATGAAGCTGAAACTCCAATACTTTGGCCACCTGATGCAAAGAGCTGACTCATTTGAAAAGACCCTGATGCAGGGAAAGGTTGAGGACAGGAGGATAAGGGGACAATATAGGATGTGATGGTTGGATGGCATCACTGATTCTATGGACATGAGTTTGGATAAACTCCGGAAATTGGTGATGGACAGGGATGTCTGGCATGCTGCAGTCCGTGTGGTCGCAAAGAATCAGACACGACTAAGCAACTGAACTGAACTGAACTGTACTCCCCCTAATTTTATGTTCTTTTTCCATTCTGAAGTGAGGAAAAGAGCCCTATTTATTATCTATTGTGTTAGGTACCCGAAGATTAAGATTTATTTTGCTCTGTTGAAATACACAAAGTAACTTAAAATTTTCCTATCAGCAAAGATTCATCATGACTTTTTTTCCTTATGTTCACCTTACCCTTTTAATAACTAAATACTTTCTATATTAAAGAGCAAAAATAACTAAGTAAAGTATTGATGGAAACTCATATTTCTTTTATGATTGGCTAAAAGAGGGCTTCCCTGGTGTCTCAGTGGTAAAGACTCTGTCTGTTGGTGCAGGAGGTACAGATTTGATCCTTGGGTTGGGAAGATCCCCTGGGAAAGGGAGTGGCTACCCACTCCAGTATTCTTGTCTGGAGAATCCCATAGACAGAGGAGCCTGGAGGGCTACAATCCATGGTGTCACAAAGAGTCAGAAACAACTGAACAACAGCAAAAGACAGTCAGTACATCTATCCATTGTGTCATGGACTTAGAACACTAAAATGAATGGATTTGGGATGTTGCTTCTATTTTATTCAACATATTAAGGAACTGTATTTGCTTGTGTGTCAACAAAGCTATCCCCCATTGTCCTATTTAAATTTCACATTTATCCTCAAAATGACACCTTCATAAAGGCCGACATCCTGGAACAGAGTCAAAGCAAGTATTTGGCCTCGTGTTGTTGTAACCTGGTTCCCCTAGTCAGTATCTTTCTGGGATTGGCCCTGTGAGGCAGCAAGCATATGGTTCTGTTATCTCTTGGTTAGCACATAGATTAGGTTTTCTTCTCTTGTCATTGTTGAATTTAATTTTTATTCACAAATCAATTTTCAATGCCGTTTCACATTTCTCCCGATTTACAGTATAATTACTTCTCTTTAGCTGGCCTTCTCACTGACAATGATCATCCTTGCTTTTGACGCGTACCTATGAAGAGATGATTTTTATTATTCTCGAGTCATTTTTCATTGATAAAGATACAAGGCAGTTGCAAAACAGTATCCATCTAAATCCTGAGTACAAGGTGCATGAACCCTTGATGAGTGAACAAGAAATTAGAATTTTCATCACAAGTGTCCCTTGAAGATACCACATTGATAACTTTTGTACTGTTTATTCAAATGAGTTTCTAATTTTTTTATTAAAGGACTCTTCAACCCCCCAGTCACCTAGACATAAACCTCTGTGGTTATTTTGTTTATTTCATTTTTTATTTACTCATTTACAAGGGTTTACTGACTACCTTCCCAGGTGATGCTAGTGGTAAAGAACTCGCCTGCCAGTGCAGGAGATGCAAGAGACACAGGTTCAATCCCTGGGTTGGAAAGATCCTCTGGAGGAGGGCACGACAACCCCCTGGAGTATTCTGGCTTGGAAAATTCCATGGACAGAGGATCCTGGTGGGTGACAGTCCATAAGGTCACAAAGAATCGGACATGACTGAAGCAACTGAACACATTGACTACCAACTCTGTCTACCCAACGTCCACTTGTGTGCACTGTTCTAAGAACAGAGGATATAAAAGTACACAAGGGAGGTGAGGTACATGATCCTGGTACCTTTGCCTTCTCGATCCTGGCCCTCATTACTTACAAGTGGACTGTTACAATTGCCTTCCATGTATCTCTTTCCCATAATTCTCTACATCTGACACACAGTGGACCCATGGTAAATATTTGGCTAATTTTGTCCAATTAAAACTGTTCTTCACATATTGCCTTATGCACAGCTCAGAGATCATAACTCTGATATTTATTATTTGATGCTATATTTCCTACTTCACCCTAGTTTACCTCACACTTAAGACACTTTGATCAAATTGAATGACATTCTATTCCATGTACATTTTGGTTCAATTCTGCTCTCCTTCATACCCAGACACTGTACACAATCAAAGTTCTACTAATGCTACTTTTATTTGAAGTATTTTCTTAGCTCCATAACTGGCAGTATTTGTACCCAAATCTGATTTCCATAGTGTTGTATTTGTGACACCATGATGTCCTGTAATGTGAGTATTTGTGTACAAATCTGGTTCTCATATTAGACTAAGTAAGCCTCCTGCAATGAGGGAGGCCTGGGTTGGATCCCTGGGTTGTGTAAATCCCCTGGAGAAAAGAAAGGCTACCCACTTCAGTATTCTGAAGTGGAGAATTCCGTGGACTCCATAGTCCATGGTGTTGAAAAGAGTCAGACATGACTGAGTGACTTTCACTTCACTTTTCAAGCCTTCTGAGTGTAGGGCCATATTTGACACATTATATTCCCTAATGTGCCTCTTACTGAACTTTGAAGAATTGGTTGATAACTGAATAAATGGCCTATTAGGATATGAGACACAAATCTTCTCATAATATTATTTCCTCATACATTTTTTTCTTCTGAATTGTTCTATCCTATTCAGAGCTAAGTAGGCTAACTTATTAAATTCTAATCACTTGGTTGAACAAAAGCTGACTTCATAAATCATAGTTTAATAGCTTATCTACAGTTTCTTTAGGGTTTTGCAGCTGTGTGGTAATGCTTATTTAGCCAGTCAGTTTAATTACTGAAATATACAGCCAGTAGTAAGGGTAGCAAATAGCCTCTTAGCTTTGTGTCACCAAGACTCATTTCAGGAACTTCTGTGTGGATATTTCAGTGATACCATGATATTTAATGATATTTCTCATGATCACTGATATCAAATAAATCATTTGGAAATTTCCTAATCTTAAATTTTATACCCAGGCTTATGTTTTGTTGTCCATATAAAAGAAAGGGAGTGTGGCGTGTCAGTTTTGCAATGGCCCTTCATAGTTTAGATATGTAGTCATATTTTAGATCTTTCTAATCTTTTTGTCACTGATTCAGTCACTTGGCAGAATTTCTAACTCCTGTAAACAATGGATATTTATTTCTTTATCATAAGATGATATTTTAAATTTAATAATCCCCAAACTTTTCATTAATAACTGAACAATAGCATAGTTCTTTACTATTTTTTTTTCCTTCGTGGATCTCCTTGCTTGAAACTCTTAATGAGGAATCTCTGAGAAAAACCCCCTTTCTTATGTCAATAGCCCTAAAGGTCAAACAAGTGAAAAATGGAGTCAAAATCTTCATTCATTGGTCACTAGAATGTTTCCTGAAGTAGTAAAATCATCTATTCTTTAAATATAAAACTGGTGGAGGTGATAAAACATCTGCAGTGTGGTTACAAAGTAATTTGCCTATTCCTTACTCTTCTTTGAGACCCCATGTCAGACTTCCCCTGTCCATCATCAACTCCCAGAACTTGCTCAAACTCATGGACAGGGAAGTCTGACATGGGGTCTCAAAGAGTCAGACATGACTAAGCAACTGAACTGAACTGATGCCTCTGAGGTCCCAACTTTTAATGTCAGCTAAGTGTAGCCTTCTTATTGGGAATGAAAAGGGATGAAGAGTAAGGAATAGGCAAATTACTTTGTAACCACACTGCAGATGTTTTATTTCCAAGCACATCCCTTTACCAGACACTCAGGAATTAGAACATCATTGACAAATTTAGCTCACCAGTCCTCTAAAAACTCAATGCTAGACTCCATCTATCCTAAGGAAGTATTCTAATAAGATAAGCACACAATCTGTGCTGCTCCTGGTTCAGACGTCTGTACCTGCTCCCTGGCTCTCATTTGGCCAGTGAAGAAAACACCCAGAGTTCTTGATAATATATCCCAATTCTCTACTGTTAAAAATTATCATGTAGTCTGTAGAGAGGAAGCAGAATATAACCATTTTAGTAGATGTGATGTGGTATCTCACTGAAATTTTGATGTGCATTTGTCTAATGGCTAATGAACTGGCCGCAAGACTGGGAAAGGTCAGTTTTCATTCCAATCCCAAGGAAAGGCAATACCAAAGAATGCTCAAACTACCGCACAATTGCACTCATGTCACACGCTGGTAAAGTAATGCTCAAAATTCTCCAAGCCAGGCTTCAGCAATACGTGAGCCGCGAACTTCCAGATGTTCAAGATGGTTTTAGAAAAGGCAGAGGAATCAGAGATCAAATTGGCAACATCCGTTGGATCATAGAAAAAGCAAGAGAGTTCCAGAAAAACATCTATTTCTGCTTTATTGATTATGCCAAAGCCTTTGATTGTGTGGACCACAACAAACTGTCTCTTGAGAAACTTTTATGCAGGTCAGGAAGCAACATGACATGGAGCAAAACTGGACATGGAGCAAAACTGGACATGGAGCAACAGACTGATTCCAAATACAGTACATCAAGGCTGGGAGAAATATCAATAACCTCAGATATGTGGATGACACCACCCTTATGGCAGAAAGTGAAGAAGAACTAAAGAGCCTCTTGAAGAAAGTGAAAGAGGAGAGTGAAAAAGTTGGCTTAAAGCTCAACATTCAGAAAACTAAGATCATAGCATCCAGTCCCATCATTTCATGGCAGATAGATGTGGAAACAGTGGCTGACTTTATTTTTTTGGGCTCCAAAATCACTGCAGATCATGATTGCAGCCATGAAATTAAAAGTCACTTACTCCTTGGAAGGGAATTTATGACCAACCTAGACAGCATATTCAAAAGCAGAGACATTACTTTGTCAGCAAAGTTCCGTCTAGTCAAAGGTTATGGTTTTTCCATTGGTCATGAATGAATGTGAGACTATAAAGAAAGCTGAGCACCGAAGAATTGATGCTTTTGAATTGTGGTGTTGGAGAAGACTCTTTAGAGTCCCTTGAACTGCAAGGAGATCCAACCAGTCCATCCTAAAGGAGATCGGTCCTGGGTGTTCATTGGAAGGACTGATGTTGAAGCTGAAACTCCAATACTTTGGCCAGCTGATGTGACTAGCTGACTCATTTAAAAAGACCCTGATGCTTGGAAAGTTTGATGGCAGGAGGAGAAGGGGCAACAGAGGATGTGATGGTTGGATGGCATCACCGACTCAATGCACATGAATTTGGGTGGACTCCAGAAGTTGGTTATGGACAGGGAGGCCTGGAGTGCTGTAGTTCATGGGGTCGCAAAGAGTCGGACACAACTGAGTGACTGAACTGAACTGAACTGAATGATCTGGAAGATCTTTTCATGGGTTTATTGGCTATCTTGGGGGAAAAAAAGTCTATTAAATACTTATTGTCTCATTGGTTATTTGTAATTTCACTGTCAAGCCATGAGTTCTTTAATTATTCTGGGTACTATACACTTTTCAGTTGTTTTTTAAAATATTTTCATTCTTTCTGTAGGTTGGCTTTTCACTTTTTTGATAGTCTCCTTGGAACAGAGCATCTTTTTATTAATGACTTTTTGATGTCATTCTATTTGATTTTTTTGACTGTGCTTTTGGGATCATATCTAATAAATCACTGCCTAATCCATGGTCATGAAGGTTTAGACCTATGTTTACTTCCAAGAGTTTTGTAGATTTGTTGCTTGTAATAAGTTTTAGGTTCATTTTGAGTTAGATTTTAGTGTATGGTGTGAGGTAAGGGTGAAGTCCAACTTCATTCTTTTTCATGTCGATATCCACTCATCACCTCATTATTTGTTGAAGAAGTTACTTTTTCCCCATTGAATTTTCTTGAAATTGTTATAAGTCAGTTTAGCATAAATGTAACAGTTTATTTCTGGGCTATAATTGTATTACATTGATCAGTTCATATTTATATCTACCTGCCTACCTAGATATGGATACACCTCTTTACACAAATAGTATAATATCTTGATTACTATAGTTTTGTGTTGGAAGGTTCAAAATTGGAAATTGTGAGTTCTCTCATTTGTTCTTTTTTAAAGATTGTTTGGCTATTCTGAGTTTCTTGCATTTCCATGTGAATTTTAAGATCAGCTTGTCACTTTCTACAAAGAATCTAACTTAGATTTTGATAAGGGTTTGTTAAATCTGTAAATTAGCTGGGGAAGTATTGTTGTCTTAACAATATATAGTCTTCTGATCCATGAACGTAGAATATTTTTCTCTGTCTTCTTCAGTTTCTTTCAGTGATTTACAATTATCAGTGCTTTGTCCTGCACTTATTTTGTTAAATTTTTAAGTATTCTGTTTTATACTATTAAAATGGAATTATTAATTTCATTTTTGTATTTTTTACCAACTTATAGAAATACATTTGAGTTTTTTATATTGATCTTGTTTCTTGCAATCTTGTTGAGTTTTTTTGTTGTTGTTGTTAGCTTTAACTTTTTTCTCTAATGATTTTCTATATATTTACAAGTATATACCATTTGTAAATGTAATTTTAATTGCTCCTTTCAAATATGGATGCCTTTACCTTCTTTTTCTTCCTTAATTTCCCTGGCTATAACCTACAATATAGTGTTGAAGAGAAATGGTGAGAACAAACATCTCTATCTTGTTACTAATCACAGGGAGAAAGCTTTCCTTCTTCCACAATTAGTGTGTTGTTATCTTTGGGTTTTTTTATTTGTTTGTTTGTTTTTCTGTCAATGACCTTTATTAGATTGAGGATGTTCTTTTCTATTTCTATTTTGTATAGTATTTTATTATAGAGAAACAATGGATTTTGTCAAATATTTTTCCTGCATCTATTGAAATTATCATACAGTTATTCTTCTTTTGCTGCGGCTGCTGCTAAGTCGCTTCAGTCGTGTCCGACTCTGTGCAACCCCACAGACGGAAGCCCACCAGGCTCCCCCATCCCTGGGATTCTCCAGACAAGAACACTGGAGTGGGTTACCATTTCCTTCTCCAATGCATGAAAGTGAAAAGTGAAAGGGAAGTTGCTCAGTCATGTCCGACTCTTAGCAACCCCATGGACTACAGCCTACCAGGCTCCTCCATCCATGGGATTTTCCAGGCAAGAGTACTGGAGTGGGGTGCCATTGCCTTCTCCTGTTCTTCTTTTGGTATGCTGTATTACACTGATTTATGGATAGTAAAATTCTTCAATTACTGGGCTAAATCTCACTTGGTCATGGTATTTAATTCTTAGTTGTTGCTCAGTTTGGTTTATGGCTATTTACTATTTGATTTTTTTAACCATATATTCAAAAAGGATATTGGTCTGAAGTTTTGTTTTCTTGTGATGTCTGTATCTGATATTGTGTAAGTGTTACTGACTAAATGTTAAGTCCAAAAGTCTTGTATTGAAACATCACCCCTTCATGTGACGGCATTAAGAGGTAGAACCTTTTGGAGATAATTAAAATTAGATGAAGTCATGAGGGTAGGGGCCTCATAAATGGGATTGATGTCCTTGTAAGAATCACTAGAGACCTTGCTTGGTCTCTCTCTGCCAAATGAGGATACAATGAGAAGCTGGTGATTTGTAATCCAAAAGAAAGATCTCACTAGAAGAAACCAACTGTGTTGGCACCCTAATCTTGGACTTCCTGACTCCAGAGCTATGAGAAATCTCTGTTGAATATAATTTACCCCATCTGTGGTATTTTTCTTATAGCAACCACAGCTGCTGTAATGCTGGACTTACAGAATGAGTTAACAAAGGTTCTATAGTCTCATATTTTTTGAAGGATTAGTATTAATTATTTTAGTTTTGGTAAAATTTACCATAGACACTTCCTGGACCTAGGATTTTCTTTGTCATAATTTACTTAGCTTTACTTTGCATATTACTTTTAGCTGTCTGATTACAGTGTTCTTTCTGGCATCTTCTGTTGTTCCTTTTACTGACATGACACTTGTATGGACAGAGACCCTTGTCTCAATTTCCCACTGTTTTAGATGAGACCAGATTATAATATTTAATAAGATTTGTTGCAGATTTGGGTATGACACATGAATTACTATGCATAAAGCAATCTTAAAATTGCAAATTAGATATATCCACACATAGAATTCAGCCAAGGTCTCCTGTGTTCCTCTTCTCATGTTAGGCCTTGAGCTGCCAAAATTTTCCTCCAGGTCTCATAAGAAGTTTATCTACTCTGGCACACAGATCTCAAATTCTAAAGATTAGCTGAACTTAATTTTACTCTCTGCAGATATGTTATTCTGCTATTACTTTATTATTCAAACACTTAGTTTTCACTTGTTTGAAGTTTTCCATTTTAGAATGAAATCTAGTTTACTTTTGTAAAACTAAAGGGAACATCAACTTTCCCTGCAACCCCAGAACAAAGGGATTACCATCTCTTAAAGGTGAATCCGTACTACCATTTCTAGAGAAAGAGGAAAGAAACGGTAAAAATATAGTACTATGTCTTTAAAATGGCAATTGTCATCTGGATTAAAAAAACTAGAATCTTGTCATTTCAAGACACCATATTCATCTAAGTCATATCATCATGGAATGTTTAAGAAAAGAAGGAATCTGAGAAATATTTAGATAACTGATAATAATTAGATCAATTAATTCCATTTTTGAGAAAATTGAGACTTTTTAAGTTAAAAAGTCAAGTGACTTGCCCAAAACTTGTGATGAACAGAGACTTATTGGAACTCAGGATAGCTACATACATACTCTATATATACCCACATATTCACACACTTACACAGACACTTGAACCAACATATTGGAGATGTTTGTCCTACTTCAATTACAAAGAATATTTGATTCATGGTGAAAGAAAGGGTGCAAATAACAGCAACCATTTCCTGTTTCCTCAAGCTAACTCTGGGTAAACAAAAGTTCATCTTAACCTGCTGATTCTTGCCCTTCCAGATAATGTGTGCTGATCAAAACCGTATTATAAAAGCCCCTCTTCCAAAATTCAGTAATACTTCTCCAAATTTTATGCTGAATATAAATCTAAAAGTTATACCTTCCATTTAAAACAAATAATCCATATACCAACCCCAAGTCCTCGGCAGTATGGCTGTGGACAGTTGTTGTCCCTGCCCTCTCCCCACTGCCCCCACCGTATTTAACTCCCCACAGTGACTTGTTGGAAATGTAGTTGGAATGTTTGTATCCACCTGTGCATTGTGGCCAGTCTCTGAACTGAAACTTTGTATGACCATTGTATTTGTGTCCTTAACCACTGTGTAAATAATAAATTCATGATGACTTCTACCTTAAAAAAAAAAAAAAAACCTACACTGAAGTATGTATTATTATCCTTACATTACAAGGGAGAAAATGGAGGCTCATAGAAGTTCAGTAACCTTCCCATGGTCATACAGTTAGTATTGGATTGGGGCCCAGATTGGTCACACCCCAAAGTGTATCCTGCTTTTTGCTGTAAGCCATGCTGAATCTGAGGTTAGAGGTCAATACCTCATCGATGACATGTTGCCTTTGACTAGAATGTCATGTAAACATCCGAAAGACTAAAATTTTTTCTTGGACTCTATCATTTTACCTTAACCAACATTAGCTCTGTGGATTTTTATGAAATATTATAGTGATTAATTAGATTTGTTCCCAAATTAAATATTTTTCCATGTATTAGTTCGCTAAGGTTAGAATAAAACATTACAAATTGGATGGCTTAAATTCTAGAAATTTGTTTTTTGACATTTCTGGAGAATAAAATTCTAAAATGAGGCAGTGTTGGTTCCTTCTGAACCAATGAGTTCGTATAGTTCATATGAGAGTTGTTTATGGTGACAGCTCCCTTCCTGGAACAGACCCTCTGTCTACACTCTTCAGGCAGTTAGAGGGGAGGTCACAGTCTAAAATAATGCTCAGGCTAAAGAGACCCAAGTTGGGGTGGCAAATTTTGCTCCCCTGCAGTAGGATCCTAGTTTTTCTCATTTAAGTGAACTACAATGTGTATATGTACATGCTTAATCACTCAGTCGTATCAGACTCTTTGCACCTGCATGGACTATAGTCTGTCAGGCTCTTCTGCCATGGGACTCTCCAAGCAATGCTGGAGTGGGTTGCCATGCCCTTTTCCAGGGGATATTCCTGACCCAGGAATCAAACCTGAATCTCTTACATCTCCTGCATTGACAGGCAGGTTCCTTACAACTAGCACCTCCTTGGAAGCCCCACAATATCCTCTCCTAAAAGGCAGCACTCAGATTTAGCCACAGTATTGTAACTGTGACCTTACTAGTCCCAAGAACAGTGAGATTATTAGTTGGGTAATGTAGGACTTTATTTTCCATTGGTGTGGATGTTCACACTGAATTTAAACAGAGAACACTACTGGATGTTCTGATTGACCCTGTGACACGTAACATCTCTGGTATTTTTCAGGAAGACTACTGTCAGGCAAGGAGTCTCCCCCATTCTGCCATATTGTAATTTACCAAAATCTATTTCATGCCAGCCATCTAAAGGTAAGACTTTGATTTATTTTTCTTAAAGTTTATCTTGTTGATTTTATTCAGCCTAACATTCTGGGGAGTCAGGATCATTGAGGATCTTGATTGTGTCATTGCTCTATCCAGCAAGCAATTATGGAATTTCTGTGGAATAATAAGTGCCTTTTTGAATATCATTTTTCCCAGTCAAGGTAAACTCACTGTATTGACTTACTCAAGTTTATTTCTCGGTATGGATTTTATCCCAATGCTCAAGTCAGACCTGTCCTGAAATATCTACCCTTTTCCCTCCTGCATGGTCAAAATTTTGACTCCTAGTCCTGTTACCAAGGCTCTTGCCCAGAATCCTACCCCTTCCTTTCCCTTCAATGGAAGCCAGCTGCTCTTATGAAAGTTTCAGGACAACACTTCAACTAATTCAGTAACAGTCTTATTTTCACCAACTAATAAAGACTGTATTTTCCTTTATGCTTTCTAAATGGAGGCATGATTTCATAAAATATAATTAACTCTGATTTTAGTCTGGCATACAAAGGTTGTCTGTAAGCAGTAGAAGGAACAGGACTAAGACTTGTGATTATGTATGGACCCATGGCACTGACCTATGATTATGTATGGACCCATGGCACCAAAGCATACTTCTTGCTCTATTGTAGATGGCTTGAAGATTTCTTGTTTAAAGTTCTATGAAGTCTGAGACTATAAGCTGCTTTTGTTTGCAGTTATATCCTCAATGCTGAATATAGTGCCTGGCAAATAGTATGCGCTTAGTACATGTTCAATGAATGAATGGAGGTAGAATAAACAGCATAGGCAAAAACCCTAATAAAAGTCAGCTACTGAAGCCCTGGATTCATCTACATATTCACCCAATCATCCACCAAACATTTACTGGATGCCTACATGCCGAGTACTAGGTTTATAGTGGGAATTTGAGTGATAGTTTCCTTGCCTTTAGAGGACTTACAGTCTAGTGTGCAGAGAGAAAACAATGAGCCAAAAATCAAACCGTTTCAGATAAAGACATGTGCCCAAGAAGAAAACAGTGTTTGTAGGGTGATGATCTTAATGTGACAGAAATTGATCCAGGGGCCTACTAAGCAACTAGTTTCCTCTGTGGCCAAGGATATGTGGGAAATGACAGTAAGAGTCTTCGAGCCCACTCTGTGGCCCTCCAAAAAAAAAAAAAAAAAAAAACAAATGCTATACAAATCTCGAACTTGAGACTCTTCTCTTTAATCATATGAACTAAATGCTTGTGGTGGATTGAATAGTATCCTTCAAAAATTCATTCACTTGGAACCTCGGAATGGGACCTTATTTGGCAATAAGATTGTTGCAGATGTAATAAGTTAAGGTGAGGTCATACTGGATTGTTTTTGTTCTTTAGTTGCTAAGTTATGTCTGATTCTTTGTGACCCCATGGACTGTAGCATGCCAGGCTTCCCAGTCCTTCACTATCTCCCGGAGTTTGCTCAAACTCATGTCCACTGAGTCGGTGATGCCATCCAGCCATCTCATCCTCTGTTGTCCTCTTCTCCTCCTGCCTTCAATATTTCCCAGCATCAGGGGCTTTTCCAATGAGTCAGCTCTTTGCGTCAGGTGGTCAAAGATTAGGGTGGTTCTAGTTCAGAGACTGGTATCCTTCTAAGAAGAGGGAAATTTGGATACACACACACACATACACACATACAGAAGGAAAGTTAGTTGTGTAACAACTAAGGCAGAGATGGAAGTTCTGCAAGCCAAGGAAAGCCAGATTGACTGGTGGCAACCATGAGAACTAGGAAGAGGCAGGAATACTTCCCTAAAGCCTTCTCTCAAACCTATGAGAGAATGATTATCTATTGTTTTAAACCACCTAGTTGGTGGTAGTACCTTGTTATGGCAGCCTGGGAAACTCCCACATTGCTCAGGTCCTGGAAGTATCTTCCTTTGAAGGATATACTTCTCCTAACCATGTTGATTCCTAGACTGGCTTAGAAAACTAGGCAGAGTGACTGTCATTTGCATTTTTAAAAGTTTCTGGAAATGATTCTTTTTGGTGAATTCTGTTTGCCAGGCCTTCCCCCAGTGCTGTTGAAGAACCCCTGTGGATAAACATTGGGAAGTTCAAATAAACCTAGGTCAAATCTAAGATCATAAGGCATTAAAAATGCCTAAGAATGTTATTTTGCCAGTCATAGTCTATAACTTTACAACCAAGAAGGGATAGGAATTTTAGCATAAATTAACATAGTTACATAAAACCCACTTGAGAATCAAATGCACAGAAATGAGGAGGTAGGCACATGAGACTGTGGCTTTGGAGCTAAGAAACCTGGCTTGAACATGGAATCTCAGTTCCTCTCCCTTCACCCTGTGTGATCTAGGTCAAGGCAGATAATGGTTCTGAGCCTCCATTCATGAAGCCACAGAATAGGGATAATGAGATTGCTGTTCTGGGATTTTATGAAAATTGAGCTAACAAAACACAGTGCATTGCAATGTGCCTGGCAGATATTACACCCCCCATCAAGGCTGATACTAGGTTAAACAAAAATCCACAAGTATAGATATATCTGTTTCAGAAAGATAAAATCAATTTGGGAAATTTTTTGGACTATAAAGGGCGAAGGCAGAACTCATTCTTATCTGTCTTCATCTGTCTTCTTATCTGTCTTCATTTAATTCCATCCCCAAAGTTAGACTTTCAAGAATGCCTTCCTCACCTCTTTAAATTTCTTACACAACTTGTTGGAATTGTTCCCAGTAGCTCTGTTAAATGTTTAACATACAGAGTTTCGTGTTCACTTTATCCAGTTTTGTTTCAAATCTGATCTGTTCACTAAGCCCCTTCAAGCCCTCATTCAATTTCAGTCCCCTGCTGTTGGAATCTGCCAGAGTCAAAGAACAACTTCCTCCGCTTAGGTGTGACCATCTATTAATATTTGCACGGCTTGGACTCCATGGCTTAGTTCTAAGTGAGGGTTAGATCAGATCAACATGCCAATCTTGAAGTTCCAAGTTCTCTCTTCACCCTGGCCCCCTGGCATGGTGCCAGAGCATTGAGGTCAAGGGCAGTGGGAGAGAGCCCTGTGGGGCTGTGTAGCATCCCTGCCAGCTGTGGGGCTTTTTTTTTCCTCCCTTCCAGTGACACCGCGTCCCAGTGCCCGAGCAACTGCATATTTTACACAAAAGTTTCAAGTCGATGGTTGTCTCGTTGCCTTGCTATCTTCTCCCTGCAGATGGTCTCCTCACACAGTGTTCCCTTTGAAGTCAGGTGGCCAGCAGTCTTCGGCAGAGAGGGAGCAAGCACATTGCAGCAGTTGGAACAGTTTGTTTTTGCTCACTCTGTGCTCATTGGGGAGCTTTTAGATCCTTGAGGCTGCCAAAGAAGTTCTGGATTCAAACATCTCACTGCTGATTTGGGGAGGGATGTAGGAATAATTGCCTTGGAGCTGAAACTGATATCTTAGCACAATTAATATGACGCCAGCATTAAACATTCAAAGTAAAGATCAGGGTATCATAGGGCATCAATTTTCAAATGTAGCCAAAGGACCCCTGGGATCCCCTGAGGTCTTTTTAAGTTATCAGTGAAGTAGAAATTTTTCATAACACTAAAATAGTTTGTGCCTTTTACATTCTCTTTTTGAAAATTTTTATTTATTTATTTTTATTGAAATATAGTTGTTTTACAATGTTGTTACTTTCTGTTTTACCACAAAGTGAATCAGTTAGTTATGCATATATTGGGTTTGCCAACCCAGTACATATATCCCCTTTTTATTTTGGATTTCCTTATTTAGATCACCATAGAGCACTGAGGAGAGTTCCCTGTGCTATAAAGTAGGTTATCTATTTTATACATAGTTGTGTATATATGTCAATCCTTATCTCCTGTTTCAACTCACCCCTATGTTTCCAACTTGGTTTCCATATGTTTGTTCTCTATGTCTGGAGTCCTCTTTCTTTCATGAGTATATAGTGGACTCTTTCAAAGGCTATAGAACAGGTGATTTTGCAATGGGCTGAATGTAGACGCAGATATGTAAGTCCACCCTTCAAGAGATTTCTAATACTATAAAGTGCTGTTACCTTCCTCGCTCATGTATTTCTGGAAAATGGAATTATTCCATAAAAAATGTTGTGTTTGTATGTAATGGTTTTAGTATTGCTCTATTAATTAAACTTTTTTGTTTTTAAATAATTTATTATTGATTCACATGCAGTGGTAAGAAATAATAAAGAGAGATCACTTTTATTCTTTGCCAAGTTTACCGCAAGGGCAACATCTTGTAAAACTGCAGTACCATAGCACAGCCAGGTATTGACCTTGATCCAATCAAGAACAGACGGAACAATTCCATCCTTGGGAGGTTATGGCCCTTTATTAGCCACACTCACCATCCCCCACCATAGCTCCTGGTAACCAAGAATCTGTTCTCAACTCTTACAATCTGTTAGTTAAATGAATTAATACATAAATACATTAACCTTTTAAAATCGATTTTAGTTCTTTATACAGAACATTTTGATAGGTATAACTCACAATTACAAGAGGTCTTTGGCATGTGCAGTAATTTTTAAGAGTGTAAGAGATCCTAAGATGAAAATGTTTGAGAGGTACCAGGGTCATTGTTGGGAGCACAGAATACATGGGCTCCCTTCCCGCCTCCACCAGCTTCTAGTTGTGAGTTGGACAAGTACTAAGCCTCTATGTCTATCAGATTCTTAATCAGTAAAGTGGGGAAAACCTCATCAGAACATTCAAATTCAGTGAGTTGACGCATATAAAGTACCTTGAAAAATGCTTGGCACATAGTAATTATTATGTAAGAGTTCAGGGTTGTTCTTGTCAGATGCCTGCATCTAGCCGTGGTTGTGTGTGAAAGGGCCAAATGAGAACACAGGAGCAGCTCTGTGCCTTGACTCCACACTTAGAATATATTAATAATTTGCCCCTGTGCTCTCTCCATGTCTGGATCCCACCTCTTATCTGTTTTGAGTCAAATTCTACCTCTTCTGCTCAGTGTTTCTTGAATACTTTCACACTCTCTGAAAACCAGATCACTCATTTGTGGCTCTTACACTTGCTTGCTACATTTAATCACATGCCTTATTAGCTGACTCTTGAAGTGTTTTAGTTTAACTACGTCTTGCCAGCACATCTTGATTGTGAGCATCTGAGACTTAAAGGGTCTTCTCTATTCTTAATTCCCTAAACATGAGATACTTAGGATATGCCTTTTTTGAATGAGTGAACTGTATGCCAGAATATATGTGTTAGTTGCACAGTCTTGTCTGAGTCTTTGTGACCCCATGGACTGTAGCCCACCAGGCTCCTCTGTCCATGGAATTCTCCAAGCCATTTCCTTCTCCGGGGGATCTTCCTGATGGATGGACTGAACCCAGTTCTCCTGCATTGCAGGCAGAATTTTTACCATCTGAGTTACAGGGAAGTCCCAGAATATAAGACCTGTATTAATCCTAAGCCTAAACATTCTATTTGATAACATATTTCTAGATTGAGGAATCTACCAAACTCTCTCTACTCTTTTCTTTGGTTTTAAGTATTTGAGGTGTTTTTATTTATTTATAATTTTATTTTATATAGGAGTATCGTTGATTAGCAGTGTTGTGCTAGTTTCAGGTGTACAGCACAGTCATGCAGTTATACATACACATGTATCTATTCTTTTTCAAAATTTTTTCCCATTTAGGTTATTACAGAATATCAAGCAGAGTTCCCTATGCTATAAAGTAAGTTATTGTGGGATATGTGTTTTAAAAGTGATAATTCTCTGTACTTTGTAACACAGCCTTTGAAATTACTTATTACCAAGCAAGATCTAAGAATGACAAATAGACAAAAATTTGCAAGTTCATAGTGATATCTACTCATTTATTGATTTCAGTTGGGAATAAGGTTAATCTTTCTGTTCTTTCATGAACACATAATTATTTCACTGAGCTACCAAATTTAAGAATCTGGGTATATTTCTGTTCATTTGATATATTAATATATCTGTAGCCATATAAGGCTACAGATTCATACATGACAAAGGCTAATTTGGAATGTAAACTATACCCTGATTTGGGGTGAGCACCATAATTAAGTGACAAAATCCTTGCAAAGCACCTTTACCTTATTTTTGTATTTGGGGATTCTTTACACCTGAAATGTGGAAATTTGAAGCAATTGTGTAGAATGCAAGGACAGCATAAACATACACTGATGAAAATGTCTGATGCAGCAACGACCGTAAATAGTAAGGGATTGGCATGTGCCGAGACCCTGGGTTATGAGAGGCTTCTTGGCCTGCTGCCAGGGTTAAACCTGAGACCAAAGATGATCATGTGGTTTGATAGCCCACTTTAGTCTCTAATATCACAGGTGTCCTGACTCTAGCCATTCCAGTGTTAAACTACTAACACCACAATGGTCTGTGAACATCACTTATGTTTAGAAAATCAGGATCAAATGACAGCCATGTTTGCACTGCCCTGCTATCTAAACCACAAGGACAAAATCAGTCAGTGATACTTGGGTATTTTCTACCTGTGTTCTCTCACCCAGCACCCTCCATAAATCTTTATAATAGCATGTGTCACGTTGCTGTACTTACTAGTGTCTGTGTTTTCTTTTCCCAGGACTGAGTTCTTAACCTTATTTTGTATCAGGTAAACTTTAAAACATCTAGTCAAAGCCCTAGATTCAAGCCATAGGACAAGTAGAAGCATATAGCAATCATTTATGCATATAGACTGGAGATACTGCTTAAGTTTGAATCAAAACTCTGCCACTTTGTGACTGTGTGATCTTGGAAAAGTTGCTTAACCTCTCTGTGCTTCAGGTCTCTCACCTGCAATATGTGCATGATGAGAATAGGAAACACTCGGTAGAGTTTTTGTCAGTTTGAAATGAGTTAATATAAATCACTTAAACAGGGCCTTGTTGTTGTTCAGTAGCCCAGTCATGTCAGACTCTTGGAACCTCCATGGAATGCAGCACACCAGGCTTTCCTGTACCTCACCATCTCCCAGAGTTTGCCCAAATTCATGTCTGTTGCATTGTGATGCCATCCAGGCATCTCATCCTCTGTCACCCTCTTCTCCTTCTGCCCACAATCTTTTCCAGCATCACGGACTTTTCCAGTGAGTTGGCTATTTGCATCAGATGACCAACATACTGGAGCTTCAGCATCAGTCCTTGCAATGAGTATTTAGCATTGATCTCCCTTAAGATTGACTGGTTTGATCTTGCTGTCCAAGGGAATCTCGGGAATCTTCTCCAGCACCACAGTTTGAAGGCATCAATTCTTTGACACTCTGCCTTCCTTATGGTCCAGCTCTCAAAACTGTATGCAACTATTGGGAAGACCATAGCCTTGACTATACGGACCTTTGTTGGCAGAATAATGTTTCTGCTTTTCAACACAGTGTCTAGGTTTGTCATCGCTTTCCTGCCCAGAAGCAATCGTCTTCTGATTTCATGGCTGCAGTCACCATCTATAGTGATGTTAGAGCCCAAAAAGAGGAAATCTGTCACTACTTCCACCTATTCCCCTTCCCTTTGTTGTAAAGCAATGGGGCCAGATGCCATAATCTTAGTGTTTTTTTTTTGTTTTTTTTTTTTTTGTTTTTAATATTTAGTTTCAAGCTGGCTCTTTTACTCTCCTCCTTCATCCTCATAAAGAGGCTCTTTAGTTCCTATTCACTTTCTGCCATTAGAGAAGTATCATCCATATTTCTGAGGTTGTTGATGCTTTTCCCACCTATCTTAATCCCAGCTTGCAGCTCATCCAGCCTGGCATTTCTCATGATGTACTCAGAACATAGGTTAAATAAAGAGGATGAAAACAGACAGCCCTGTCGTACTCCTTTCTCAATCCCAAACTAATCAGTTGTTCCATACAGAGTTCTAACTGTTGCTTTTGACCCACATACAGGTTTCTCAGGAGACAGGTAAGATGGTCTGGTATTCCCCTCTCTTTACGAGATTTTCACAGCTGGTTATGAGCCACACAGTCAAAGGCTTTAGCATAGTCGATGAAACAGAGACAGATGTTTTTTCTAGAATTCCCTTGCTGTCTCTATGATCCAGTGAATGTTGGTAATTTGATCTCTGGTTCCTCTTCCTTTTCCAAACCCAGCTTGAACATCTGGAAGTTCTTGGTTCACATAATACTGAAGCCTAGCATGCAAGATTTTAAGCATGACCTTACTAGCATGGGAGATGAGTGCAGCTGTTCAGTGTTCAGCACACTCTTTAGAACTACCCTTCTTGGGAATTGGGATGAAGATTGATCTTTTCTAGTCTTGTGGCCACTGCTGAGTCTTCCAGATTTACTGACATATTGAATGCAATACCTTGATGGCATCAGTTTTTAGGGTTTTGAATAGCTCTACTGGAATTCCATCTTAACCACTACCTTTATTAACAGCAGTGCTTTCTAAGGCCCGCTTGACTTCACACTCCATAATGTCTGGCTCAGGGTGACAGACAACACCATTGTAGTTATCTGGTTCATTAAGATTTTTTTTTTGTACAGTTCTTCCATGTATTCTTTCTATCTCTTCTTGATCTCTTCTGTGTCTACTAGGTCTCTACCATTTCTGTCCTTTATGGTGCTCATTTTTGGGTGAAATGTTCCCTTGATATTTCCAATTTTCATGAAGAGATCTTTAGTCTTTCCCCTTCTGTGATGTTCCTATATTTTCACGTTCATTGAATAAGCTCTTCTTGTCTCTCCTTTCTATTTTTGGAACTCTGCATTTAATTGGACGTGACTTTCCCTTTCTCCTTTGCTTTTCACTTCTCTTTTTTCTTCAGCTATTTGCAAAGACTCCTCAGATAACTACTTTGCATTCCTCCTTTTCTTTCTCTTTGGGATGGTTTTGTTGGCTGCCTCCTGTCCAATATTACAGACCTCTGCCCATAGTTCTTCAAGCACACTGTTTACAAGTTCTAATCTCCTGAATCTATTTGACACCTCCACTGCATATTCATAGGGGATTTGATTTAAGTCATACCTGGCTGGCCTAGTGATTTTCCCCTCTTTCTTTAGTTTAAGCCTGAATTTTGCTATGAGAAGCTGATGATCTGAGTCACAGTCAGCTCCAGGTCTTTTTTTTTTTTGGCTCACTGTATGCAGCTTCTCTCTCTTCAGCTACAAAGAATGTAATCAATTTGATTTTGGTATTGACCATCTGGTGATGTCCACATGTAAAGTTGTCTCTTGTGTTGTTTAAAAAGGGTGTTTGCTATGACCAGTGTGTTCTCTTCACGGAATTAAATTAGCTTTTGCCCAGCTTCACTTTGTTCTCCAAGGCCAAATTTGCTTGTTACTCCAGGTATCTCTTGACTTCCTATTTTGCATTCTAATCCCCAATGGTGAATAGAACATCATTTTTTGGCCTTCTAGGAGGTCTTATAGGTTTTTATGGAAAATAGACTTGAATAACTGTGATGCTGAATGACTTGCCTTGGAAACGACCTGAGATCATCCTGTCATTTTTGAGGTTGCACCCAAGTACTGCATTTCAAACTTTCAAACTCTTTTGTTGATTATGGGGACTATTCCATTTTTTCTATGGGATTCTTGCCCACAGTAGTAGATATAGTAGTCATCTCAATTAAATTTGCCCATTTCCGTCCATTTTAGTTCACTGATTCCTAAACAGGGCCTGCTACTGCTGCTGATGCTAAGTTGCTTCAGTTGTGTCTGACTCTTTGCAACCCCATAGATGGCAGCCCACGAGGCTCCCCCACCCCTGGGATTCTCCAGGCAAGAACACTGGAGTGGGTTGCCATTTCCTTCTCCAATGCATGAAAGTGAAAAGTGAAAGTGAAGTCGCTGAGTCTTGTCCGACTCTTATCGACCCCATGGACTGCGGCCCACCAGGCTCCTCCATCCATGGGATTCCAGGCAAGAGTACTGGAGTGGGGTGCCATTGCCTTCTCCGAAACAGGGCCTAACTCATAGTAAATATGAATGAATGAATGAATGAATACATATGAATGCAGCCTTTTTTTCTGCAATTTCAGAGTGTTGGTTGACGCCCCTGATCTTCTATGGATCCCAGATCTCACATAAGTCTGTCTTTGCTTTTGACTGAGTGCATTTAGGAAAGCAAATGCGTCTCTACCCATGTGTATCTTCTGCATTGAACCTGGAACACATGAGACTTTCAATAAGTTCCAAATCTAACAGCAGCATTTTCTTTTCCTTCCCTCTAAGTCTCATAGTTCAGGGGATCCATCGATGGAGTTAGCTGTCACAAGAAAGGGTATTAGCCAAATGTTGAAGGCTTCCTAGCACTTTTCAAGGCAGGAAGATAAGTCTATAGAAATGCAATGCTCTACAGGAAGCTAAGCCCCATGTAGTGTTAATGGTCACTGTTACTAGTAGTATACTTATTGGGAGTAATTGGATCAGTAATAAGAACAACTAAATAGTGCATTCTTACCTCATGCCATCCATCTGCTAGGTACTATATAGACACAGATTTTAATAATCTTATAGACTAATTTATTTTTTAATAATTACTCTGAGCACTGACATTTTGTCTGGATTATATCATGTAATCCACAAAAGGGAGTTGTCATTGATATTCCATTTTGAGTGTTCACAATTTTTTTTTTCTGTTATAAAATTACCTGCAATTTACAAATGAGAAACTGAGACTGGGAGATTTTGAGTGACTTGACTGAAGTCACAGCATGGAGCCAAAATCAAGTGTCCTGACTATGAGGCTCTTAACAACTCTGCAACTCTCAGACTGATAAACCAAGAGAAACACCAGGGACCCCATTTACCTTAGGGTTAAAAACTACAAGTTTCACTTTCTGCAGCTCTAGAGTTTTCTGGGAATTGCTCTTGTTCACATTGGCGAGGATCAATTGGTTTATTTCTTAAAAGGAGATACAGATATTTGTGAATATTAGCATTTTTAACTGTATGAGACAGGAAAGGGTTAAGAAGTATTTTGATTGTGGTTGGCATCATATTTTGGCATAGAATGCCTACTGGCTAACTCAGATGATGCTCCAAACATAATTATTTGCTCTTTTCAAATGGAAGATGAACCATATTTGCAGGAAAAATAAAAACATGCTTGGATGGTATGTGTCTATAGCTTCATCCTTGCATTCCCAGATGTCCTAAGAAAAGGCTATAGAAACCCCACCAATGTTCACAGTGAATTTTGTGAATTAAGTTCCATCATTAGAATCATAATAACTCTGAATTAGAAATGGCAATGTGACTCTTAGAGGCTGTCTTTAGGAATGCAGTATACTGGTAATGGCAGATTTTACCCTTAATTTTTCCAGCATTCCTCCCATCCTTCACTCTCTTCCCTCCTCAGTCTGTCACCATGGTAACCTTTCTAAAACAAATGAGAATATTATCTCCTTGCTTAGGAAGCATGAATATCTCCCCTAATGGTCAAGCTTTGTTGTGGTTTGGGACCACTTGTGGGTGCTTTTTCATAAGCAGAAACATAACAAAGACTCCAATTCTGAAGACCTAGAGTGAAACTGAGAAATCTGCATGTTTGCTAAGTACCCTGCTGATTTTTTAAATTAATTTTTATTGCAGTATAGTTGATAATATTGTGTTAGTTTTAGGTGCACAACAAAGTGAATCAGTTATACATATACTCATTTTTTCCTTAGATTCTTTTCCCATATAGGCTATTACAGAGTATTGAGTAGAGTTCCATGTGCTATACAGTAGGTCCTTAGTGAAAAGTGAAAGTGGCTCAATTGTGTCCTACTCTTTGCGACTCCATGGACTATAGAGTCCGTGGAATTCTCCAGGCTAGAATACTGCAGTGGGTAGCCTTTCCCTTCTCCAGGGGGATCTTCCCAACCCAGGGATCAAACCCAAGTCTCCCGCTTTGCAGGTGGATTCTTTACCAGCTAAGCCACCATGGATGCCCAAGAATACTGGAGTGGGTATCCTATCCTTTCTGCAGCGGATCTTCCTGACCCAGGAATCAAACCAGGGTCTCTTGCATAGCAGGCAGATTCTTTACCAGCTGAGCCACCAGGGAAGCCCAAGAATATTGGAGTGGATAGCCTATCCATTTTCCAGTGGATCTTCCTGACCCAGGAATTGAACTGGGGTCTTCTGCATTGCAGGCAGATTCTTTACCAGCTGAGCTACCAGGGGTCCTTATTAGTTATCTATATTTTAGGACCCTGCTGATTTTTGATGCTGGTGATTTAAAACTACACTTTTGAAAATACTGATCTTCAGGATGCATGTCCACCTCTTTAATCTGACTTTTAAGGCCTTATTCAGTTTGACTCTGTGTACCAATTATGCAAAGATGTTTTTCAATCATGGATGGCTATTGCATTTTATGGAGTACTGCTTTTGGCATTTAGATGGGATTTGTTAACGTCACTCACTCATGTAAGTTTCCTAATCTCTCTCCAACCCACCGACCACTTTCCTCCCTTCTCCACACTTACTACCCTTACTTCATCACTGCCTCTGTCCTGGCCTATTGCCCCAGCCTCTGGCCTTACACAGTTTTAATCTGTCTTTTGTACTGTCATCAAACACATCTCCAGAAATGCTAAAAATTTGTTTTGCTACCATTTCTGTGAGCCTTTACTGAGTTCCAGACACTGCTTTTAACAGTTTTAAACACAGTCACGTTGTTATTCCCCCAAACCCTATGAAATGCATACTATCACTCTCCTTGTTTTAAAGCAGAGTCTTAGCAGTAGAAAGTAGTACACCCAGGATGGAAAGCTCATCATTTTAGCACTCTGTTTAAAAATCCCTCCATGGGACCCCTTGATCTGTGTGATAAAAATCTGTGCTTCAAATATGACTGCAAACTGCCTTGCCAGCTTTGTCTCCTCCTTCCTCACACTCTGTCTCTACTCTGCCAGTCTAATAACTATTCCTGAAATGTATTAGATGGTTTCATACCTCTAGAGCATTATGCATTATATATAATACATTATGCAGAAGCCTTCACAAGGCTTTTGTTTGAATAAGAAAACTGCTTGCTCCCTAGTCTAACAAACTAGGAGAAAGGTGTCACATGCTGGGCATATCCAGCCCTAAAGGAGAATCCATGGTGAGCAGAACATGGGCTGAATTTCAGCTTTCCACTCCTCCACACCCACTGCCTTCATATTGCACATATTGTGTTGGACTGTCGCTCCACTATCATTGTATGTGCTGATCCCAGGGTCAGCAGTGCCCTTTTGCTTTTCCTGGAAACCTTCCAGAGATCCTCCAGGCAAACTGGCGTTACATGCATGTTGCTGCTTTCATGGCATTACATGCCTGTGCCCTACCTAATCTTATATGAGTTAGTTTCTTCAACTGTGAAACAGCAACAGTGAAAAGCTATCATTTTGTTAATACATCACTGTGCTGGTTTTTAACATTACTCAAAGTGGTAGCAGTCAGTGCAGAGTCTCTAGTACTTATTATACTAGAAGGTTACTGAGGTGCATCCATTCATCCAGTTAAAATTACCTTGCTGTTTAGCGGAGATGGGAGCAGGGAGGGATGGGCTGGGATAGAAATATTGAGAAGGTTTCCTATCTTAGAGCCTCTATGAATATCTAGCCTGTGAACTTGCTATTTTTCCATGCAAGTATGTCGTGTATACTGTACATTTATTGTAAAATTATCTTTGGAGGATTTAAATATAAATAACAGTAGTCATTGCAGATTTAATCAGGAGATAATGAACTGTGGCTTGACATATATTTTAAGTAAATGTGGTTTAATAGTGCAGATTGGCAATTTGATTAGCAATTTTCAATAAAATCTGCAAGGAAAAGACTAAATGTTTTGGAGCATGGTATGGTTTAAATTACTTAGATATAGCATGACACTGAAGAAAATAATCTAGGGAAAATTGAAGTTATAAAATATAATTATGAAAGATGTTCTCAGTCTTGAATTATACTGTGGTTGCCTCATTGGTTGGTCCTGGTCTCTCTTTCCTCCCTATGTTCTTTTTTTATTCATTATACCTATAACTAATATTTTCCTTCTAAAGAAAAAGTGAATTGAAAATCAGTGCCTTATCTAGTTACTCATAGCTCTTCTATAAGTTTCTGTGATATTTGAGTAACCACTTGATGCATAAAATATTGGTGAGTGAGTGTAATTTAACATGTGGCCTCCTTAAAAGGCATGATAGCTATGAAGGACGGAGGGTAGCACAGTACTGTTAGTTTCACTATATACCTGGAGCAGTCTGCTAGTCACTGCTGCCACCTATCAAAATTTATTCTCCCCTTCTTCCTCTATATATTATATCCCATCTAAGAACAATATTTCCTGGTCTCTATTGAAACAGTGTGCATATTTGCCTGAGTTCTCTTCTCCTTTCTTTTGTGCCAGAACACAGATTCATGGCTTCAACCAGACATGACCAGAGACATTACTCTGAGGCAATATTTTTCAGTCAGAGATAGTTTGTTGTCAAGGGGACATTTGGCAATATCCAGGGACACCTTTGGGTGTCACAACTGAGGGATGATTGGCTCCTGGCATCTAGTAGGTAGAGGCCAGAAGGGGCTAAACATCCTCCAAGGCACAGGATGGCCCCTCATTACCCCTGCCCTATATGTCAGTATCACCCAGGTTAAGAAACAATGGTCCAGTGGACATTAGAAAATGTTTCCAGTATCTGGGTTCCTGAATAGTTTTGTGGCTCAGAACTGCTCCATCAGCCTTGGATGGCCATAGAAATAAACAGGACAGAGAGGAGAGAGAAATATACTTCTGTTTTCTTTAAGCTGCTGTGTCTCCTCTTTGTCCTATGAAGTAGGTAGTAATATTTGTAATTGTACAGATGATGTATTTAAAGTTTATTGAAATTAAATGACTTGTCCAAGATCACATCATGTAATAGATAACCAACCTGATGTTCAAAGGCAGATGTGTCTGATTCCAGTCCCTGTCATCTTAGTACTCTACCACACTGCCCCCACTTCAGAATTTGACTCCAAGCCTCTGAACGTGATCTAATGAAAGAGACTCCCCCTAAGGGTTGGATGTAATCCATCTACTTGTATTCTTAAAAATCTCACAGATAATTCTGATGAGCTATCAAAGTCACTGCTGTTAAAAAACTAGAGTTAGGTACCGTTTAAAAAGATTTAATCAGTAAACCTCCTTTGTGATTTTCATTTGGCTTTCTCTAGCTTTTAAGTCTCAATTTTTAGTGATTAGAATACTTAGGATCTCAAACCTACTTCCCTTCACATTTCCTTCTCTGCAGTAGCTTGCTACAACATGACTTGTTGCAGACATAGTCATAGTGAACTAACTTCTCTATTGCCTCTTTGTCTTTTGCTTCTCTCTCCTATGAGCTGGCAGATTATGGCTAAGTCTTACATGTGAGCAACCTACAAGGTGTGACAGCCTCAAGTTGACTGCCAAAGGAATTAGTGGCTGATCCAATTTAAGGATGATCTCTGAGGCAGACTGGAATCTTGGTCATGTAAGCAAGATTCAAGACAGAATCAAGTATAACAGAAAGATTTGAACTAAGATCTTTAGCAATATGTTCGCGAGTTCCTGGAGACTACATCTTCAGTAGTAGATGCTGGTTGCTCAGGAATTCTCTAGTCTGCTCTAAGAGCCATGCCAGTACCAACTGTGATTCCCTTAGCACACAGGAGGATAACACATATTATATCTAAAACCCTCAGGGTTCCCAGATGGGATCTTTTGGAGTTTCAGTAACCTTGGCAGGGTTTGAGGCTCTTTCTCATTTGGGGTCCTGAAATCAGAAAGATTCATAATTGTTCTTTCCATGGAGATTTGATATAGAAAAGTTTCTTGTGAAGAGATCAGGTTATGAGACGCATTATTTAACATGAAGATGTATTTATGGCATCAGCCTCTACATAATGTTCTCTCCACTAAAATAAGTGTCAACCTTAGAGATGTTTGGGTAAAAGTAAATTCTGTTGCAAACTGGATTCAAGTTCAAGAGCTTAGGGATTTCAAGTTAAGAGTATAGGTCTGGAGACAGACTGCATCCGAAATAAAGTGACAACAGATAAGAGGACAAAATAAACTGAGATGTCAAAAATCTAGGCAGTCATGAATTTTAGCTTCCATCAGAGCTGAAGAGGTAGAAAAATGTGGGGATTTAACTATCCAGGCAAATAACAGGAATGGACATATCTAGCTGGCAGGAGATTTTTCCAGTGGACAAAATAGACCTAGAAATAGAGGTAGATGCAGATATTCCTGGGTGACCTAGTGGCACTTGATGCTATTGAACTGACCAGTGGACTCACTGAACACAGGAGTTCCTGTTAATGTGGAAGATAAAGGAAATACACAATTCAGAGTTTAAACCTGTAGTGGAATATATCAAGAGCCCAGAGGAATGGCTTTGGAGAAAAGAAAGCTGAGGTCAGGCATGGGGGATGGAAAGGCACAGTGGGTTTGGGAGAAGAGGATGGGATATCAACGGGCCTTGCCTTTGGAGCAGGGTATGACTCAGCAAAGATGAGGGGCCTGGTGACTTTAGTTAGGTTTCAAGCTCCAAAGGATGGCTACATGCATCTGGGTCAGACCCTTTTCAGACAGCAGGGGTCATTCCCACAGCAGCATTGGGAATGTAGGCCAGCGGCAACATACCATCCCGCTTTCCTGTCCTGTTGGTCTCCCCTTCCTGCTTGACAGGTTCAGCCAGGTCTTCTTCTAGACCCCATTGCTTCTGAAAGGTCCCGTTGACAATCGGCCATCAGGCAGCTTCTCACAACACCTGCTGCTGGTCCACTGAGCATTGGTGCTCTGCAACATCCTCAGCTCACCCAGCTTCACCCCACAATCCCTGGCCAGAGTGACTAGTAGCTGAGGTGCGAGGTGCTTGAAACACATCTCGGTCCTGCATGCATTTCTGTGTCTCATTGTGAGCTTTGTCTCTACTGGGACATCCAGCTGTCTTGCAGGGAAGTCCACGGAACCCAAAGAGTCCAAAACTGGGAGCCCATCCAGTGTCTCCAAACTATGAAGTCCCCATGTTTGATGCTGTACCTCGTATTTCTCCAGTCTCTTAGCTTTCATCAGGATCCTTGAATACTTTTATAGTTTATACAATTGAGGTTTGCTTTTCAGCCTGAGTTTACTCAACAATGCCCGAGAGAGATGTTTATGTGCATTCATTCTTCATGTTTCACTTTGTAGTGATCCTGATAACACTTTACATTTATATTGCATTTTTACTCCTAAAAACTTAAAGCATATAAGAAATGAACAACCTCCCCATGCCCCTGGAAGACAAACATATGATACATCACTGCTGCAGCCTCTAAAATGTATTTTCACTTGGAACAACTTTATTGAAAACAATATCTGAGGAACTATCAGCGGAACTTTCTGAATCTGAGTAATGTAGCTCCTATCTCTGAATCAGCAGCATACCCTCCATGTCCACAATGACGTTATTTATGAGTTGGGAACAAGGTTTGGACCATCTTTTTAAATTAAAGAATCTTATCCTTTCTATATCCGATGCTGACAACAGAACTACAGCACATGTTCAAAACCCAGAGGTGACATAACAGGGATTTTAGGAGCTAGAGTGGAAAAACTGTCTTGTGGCATGGTAGACAGAACATGGTCCCATGTGCCAAAAAATTAGCTGACTTAATTTCATAAATATGTATTTAGTGTCTTATCAAGAAGGAATAGATTGACTGCAAGTAATAGGAAACCCAGGGACCAGTGTGACAAATGCTAGAAACTTTATTTCTATGTAAAATTCCACTGCCAGGCAGGCCTGGCTTGACTGGGCAGCTCTGCTCCATGAAGTCCTCAGGAACTTAGTCTTCCTCCAGCTCATTATGCTTCCTTCCTGTGTCTTTTTAGGTAAAAACGTTCCAGGGAGCAAAGAAGAATGAGAACAAAGAAAGTCAAAGTTGTCTTATGTAGGAAGTTCTTAGAAGCAGCCACAAAGATAGGACATTTCCGTGTACTTACTTTTGTCCAGAACTTCATCATATGGTCACATCTAACTGTAAGGGAGGTTGGAAAATTTACTTTCTATGTGAGTGGCCATGTTCTCAGATAAAAACTCTATTACTATGGAGAAGAAACAGATATCAGGGAAAGGCTGTTAAGCTGTTAGTATCAATAGCTCTTTGCAGTAGCTGCAAGTCATTGCTGTCAGACGTCTTGCTTTTCCACAAAGTTCCTGTTTGACCTTGGGAAAGCCAATTTTATTTTAATTCCCATGACTGCAAACTAAAGGGATCATACTGAATAGTCCTCAATGGTCCTCTTATTTCTAAAAGCCCAAGGATAAATAAATAGCCAGATAAATGAATAAATGACAGCAAAACGGCTTAGAGTTTTTGAAAGAGTTCAATAGGCTTGAGAAGGTTGCTAAATCCATGCTCTTGGACTCTGAATTAATTATGGTAAGTATGAGCAGATAGTAAAGCTATAGGCATAGATTTTTTCTGATCAATGCATTATTTATTTAAAGATTTAATTACTCAGTAAGGCCTAGGTTGACCTAACTTGGTGCCAATTAATAAGCTTAGGGCTGAGCCTACTATTCTGGCTCAAACCCCAAATAGTAGATACAAAGTACTAATATCTTTATGGTTCTTGAGATCTTTTCCCTTAAGATCTAAATTGTACAGCTAATTGTATCATGACTTTTGTGATAACATTCTTTGTTTTACAATTCTACTACTTAAGCTTGTGTCGCTAAATACTGTGATTTAGCATTTTCTACTTTTGGAATTCAAGAATTAACTCATTCTGTATGTAGTATCTTGTGATATGGATCTGATTTTGAAGTTATATTTGTGTGATTCATTATACAGCTTTACTTTGTGCATTTTTATTCCTAAGTGATATGTCATTATCTAGTATATTCTGCTGCTGCTAAGTCGCTTCAGTAATGTCCGACTCTGTGCAACCCCATAGACGGCAGCCCACCAGGCTCCCCCATCCCTGGGATTCTCCAGGCAAGAACACTGGAGTGGGTTGCCATTTCCTTGTCCAATGCATGAAAGTGAAAAGTGAAAGTGAAGTCGCTCAGTTGTGTCCGACTCTTAGCAACCCCATGGACTGCAACCCTCCATGGGATTTTCCAGGCAAGAGTACTGGAGTGGGGTGCCATTGCCTTCTCCGCTAGTATATCCTACAATTTATCATTTCAACTGTTGATAACATTTGAATTGTTTAAGATTTTTGACTCGTATGAGCGATGCTGCTTTTCATGTACCTCTGCACTTCTCATGTTGGGTGTATGGTCACATTTCTCTAGTGTAGACATTTTTAACCTGGAGTAATTGGACTCACATGGGAGTTGTTAGGATCATAAAAATGTCATACAGTTTTGAAAGTAGTTATACCCGTTTAACTCCAGTCAGCAGCACTTGCAACTTCTCGTGGCCCCCCATTCACTTCAACATTTGATATTGATAGATTTCTTAATATAGATTTTGCTTCTGTATATGTCAGGTTTATGAAGTAGAACAGGCCTGAATGTAGAAGAGACTTTACTAGTGTAAGGTGTCCTAAGGAGTATGGAAGCAAAAAAAAAAGAATACTATTTATTTTATAGTTGATCATTGCTCAGTCTTGTCCGACTCTCTGTGACCCCAGTGGACTGTAGCCCACCAGGCTCCTTTGTCCATGAGATTTCCTAGGCAAGAATACTGGAGTGGGTAGCCATTTCCTTCTCCAGGGGATCTTTTCAACCTAGGGATTGAACCCAGGTCTCAATAAGGATTCTCAAGTTTTATGTGCCTCACATGCTGTCATCCGTCTGAGGGGAGAGAAGGGATAGTTAACAGTGGCAAGTTCCTGAGGAGAGGGAAGAGATTCAGAGCAAAGGATTCCCTTGGAAAGGACAAAGGATCCCACAGTGAACATTTATTTCAAATACAGACTCCTGAGCTTCACATCCAGAAATTCTGAGTCAGTAGTTCTTGGTTGAAGCCCAGGAATCTGCTATTTAAAAAGTACTCAGAGTGTTTCAGGAACAAGTGGTTCAACATACACAAGCAGCTCATACAACTAACCATAAAAAACCCAACCCAATGAAAAAATGGGCAGAAGAAACAAATAGATATTTTCTCCAAAGAGAAAATGCAGATGGCCAACAAGCACATGAAAATATGCTCAGCATCACTAAATATCAGGGAAATGCAAATTAAAACCATGAGATATCACTTCACCTGCCAAAATGGCTATCAACAAGTCCACAAATAACAAAGTTGGTGAGGATGTGGAGAAAAGGGAACCCTTGCACACTGATGGTGGGAATGTAAATTGGTGCAACCATTGTGGAAAACAGTATGGAGGTTTCTAGAAAAACTAAAAAATAGAACTATCACAATTCCCAGCAATTCCACTCCTTGGTATATATCCAGAAAAAAAAATGAAAACACTAATTCAAAAAGATGCACCCCCGTGTTCATAGCAGCATTATTTACAATAGCCAAGACATGGAAGCAACCTAAGTGTCCAACAGATGAGTGGATAAAAGAAGATGTGCTATATATACCCAATACTACTTGGCCATAAAAAAGGCATGAAGTAATACAATTTACAGTAACATGGATGGACCCCTAGAGATTATAATACTGTGAAGTAGGCTAGACAGAAAGACAAATATCCTATGATATCACTTTTATGTGGAATCTAAAAAATAAACTAGTGAATAAAACAAAAAAGAAGCAGACTCACAGATACAGAAGACAAACTAGTGATTACCAGTAAGAGGGAAGGGGGGAGGGGCAACATAGGGATAGAAAAAAGGGGTTATTATGAAATTATATGAAATTGTGTGTGTGAAACTTTGAAAATTGCAAAGCATTATAGAATTTAAGGAATCTTTCATTCAATACATTTTTAGGTAAAAATTACCCAGAATATTTCAGATACAAGTCAAGAACTATCTTTGATAAACACTGATTCACAAATTTAGACCAAAATGCTTGCTCTGTAGGCACTATTTTAACTTCAATTAGGTACAGCAATTCTTTGAGAGGATTTTGATTTGTTTTCCTTAAAATATATTTTGGTCAATTATTTTCATTATACAGGAAAATAAGCTCAGTATAGCAAAGTGTAGGGAAAATGGAATATAATCTTATCCCTCAAAATAGTCACTGATTAGGTTTGGGAATACTTCCTTCAAAATTTTCATTTTTTTATTTTCTCACCATATTTTTGTTCCTATAGCTAGCTTGATTTTGTGTCTTCCCTTTCCACTAAGCATTAGAGTGTTAACAGTTTCCATGTTATTACACACTGTTTATAAACATTTTATGAGTGACCATTTCCACAGTCTGTTTTCTCAATTACCTGTTTTTTGGAAGCACATATAAGCAAGGGTATCATCCCACACATGTCCCCATAAGGATATTCCAGATTATAGCCTATTCTGACTCAGTTCAGTCATTCAGTCATGTCTGACTCTTTGTGATCCCATAGACTGCAGCACGCCAGGCTTCCCTGTCCATCGCCAACTCCTGGAGCTTGCTCAGACTCATGTCCATTGAGTCAGTGATGCCATCCAACCATCTCATCAACTGTATCCCCTTCTCCTTCTGCCTTCAATCTTTCACAGCACCAGGGTCTTTTCCAATGAGTCATTTCTTTACATCCAGTGACTAAAGCTATTCTGACTGACTAGCTCTAAATTCACATGTTTCTCTCTTACTCAAGAAAGCAGTCATACTGACTTCCCAGGACGATTCACTGCCCCCTTCTTCTGTATGACTCTTTCATACTACCTTCTCTCTACTCACAGCTCTGAAATTTCCTCTTGAAATAGCTTCATGTTCAGGTGATGACTTTACCACCTACCTCCTTGAGAAAACTAAAGTAGGCAGAAAAGAGCATCTATAGACTCACTCCACCATGTCTACCCATGTGCAAGGAAATAGCCTTCTTGCCTGTTGACTGTGAGGGAATTTCTGCAACATTATATATTCTGCCTCTTGGGTACTAGATGCCAAGTATTTTCCACTGGCACACCGTTGATAATTCACTTTCTACAGATGCACTGTGTCATATATTATATCCCTAGTACTTGTTTATCTTAAAACTGTAAGCTTTTTCCTTTGAACCACCTCCACATTCGGTAGCTACAAATCTGCTATCTTTTTTCTATGAGTTTGGTGTTCTGTTTTTGTTTTATAGATTCCACATGTGGGATTAAACAGCATTTGTCTTTATCTGATTTTGTGTACTTAGCATAATGCCTTCAAGAACCATCCATGTTCTTGAAAATGGTAGGATTTCCTCATTTTTCGTGGCTGAATAATATTCCATTATTGACAGAAAACATTTTCTTTTTTTTTTTTTCCTGTAGCATAGGTTTTTATTTATTTTTTATTTTTTAAATTTAAATTTATTTATTTTAATTGGAGGCTAATTACTTTACAATATTGTACTGGTTTTGCCATACATCAACATGAATCAACCACAGGTGTACACGTTTTCCCCATCCTGAACCCCCCTCCTACATCCTTCCCCATACCATCCCTCTGGGTCATCCCAGTGCACCAGCCCCAAGTATCCTGTATCCTGCATTGAACCTGGACTGGCGATTCATTTCACATATGATATTATACATGTTTCAATGCCATTCTTCCAAATCATCCCTGCCTCTCCCTCTCCCACAGAGTCCAAAAGAATGTTCTACACATCTGTGTCTCTTTTGCTGTCTCGCATACAGGGCTATCATTACCATCTTTCTAAATTCCATATATATGTTTTAGTATACTGTATTGGTGTTTTTCTTTCTGGCTTACTTCACTCTGTATAATAGGCTCCAGTTATATGCACCTCATTAGAACTGATTTAAATGTATTCTTTTTAACGGCTGAGTTATACTCCATTGTGTAATTGTACCAAAGACTTCTTATCCATTCATCTGCTGATGGCCATCTAGGTTGCTTTCATGTCCTGGCTATTATAAACAGTGCTGTGATGAACATTGGGGTACACGTGTCTCTTTCAATTCTGGTTTCCTCAGTGTGTATGTCCAGCAGTGGGATTCCTGAGTCATAAGGCAGTTCTATTTCCAGTTTTTTAAGGAATCTCCACATGGTTCTCCATAGTGGCTGTACTAGTTTGCATTCCCACCAACAATGTAAGAGGGTTCCCTTTTCTCCACACCCTCTCCAGCATTTATTGCTTATAGACTTTTGGATCGCAGCCATTCTGACTGGCGTGAAATGGAACCTCATTGTGGTTTTGATTTGCATTCCTCTGATAATGAGTGATGTTGATCATCTTTTCATGTGTTTGTTAGCCATCTGTATGTCTTCTTTGGAGAAATGTCTATTTAGTCCTTTGGCCCATTTTTTAATTGGGTCGTTTATTTTTCTGGAGTTGAGCTGAAGGAGTTGCTTATATATTTTTGAGATTAGTTGTTTGTCAGTTGCTTCATTTGCTATTATTTTCTCCCATTCTGAAGGCTGTCTTTTCACCTTGCTTATAGTTTTCTTTGTTGTGCAGAAGCTTTTAAGTTTAATCAGGTCCCATTTGTTTATATTTGCATTTATTTCCAATATTCTGGAAGGTGCGTCATAGAGGATCCTGCTGTGATTTATGTCGGAGAGTGTTTTGCCTATGTTCTCCTCTACGAATTTTATAGTTTCTGTTCTTACGTTCAGATATTTGATCCATTCTGAGTTTTTTTTGTGTGTGTATGGTGTTAGAAAGTGTTCTAGTTTCATTCTTTTACAAGTGGTTGACCAGTTTTCCCAGCACCACTTATTAAAGGGATTGTCTTTTCTCCACTGTATATTCTTGCCTCCTTTGTCAAAGATAAGGTGTCCATAGGTGCGTGGATTTATCTCTGGGCTTTCTATTTTGTTCCACTGATCTATATTTCTGTCTTTGTGCCACTACCATACTATCTTGTTGACTGTGCCTTTGTAGTAGAGCCTGAAGTCAGGCAGGTTGATTCCTCCAGTTCCATTCTTTTTCTCAGGATTGCTTTGGCTATTTGAGGATTTTTGCATTTCCATACAAATTGTGAAACTATTTGTTCTAGCTCTGTGAAAAATACCATTGGTAGCTTGATAGGGATTGCATTGAATCTATAGATTGCTTTGGGTAGTATACTCGTTTTCACTATATTGATTCTGCCGATCCATGAACATGGTATATTTCTCCGTCTATTAGTGTCCTCTTTGATTTCTTTCACAAGTGTTTTGTAGTTTTCTTTAGGCTGATATATTCCTAAGTATTTTATTCTTTTCTTTGCAATGGTGAATGGAATTGTTTCCTTAATTTCTCTTTCTATTTTCTCATTATTAGTGTATAGGAATGCAAGGGATTTCTGTGTGTTGATTTTATATCCTGCAACTTTACTAAATTCATTGATTAGCTCTAGTAATTTTCTGGTGGAGTCTTTAGGGTTTTCTATGTAGAGGATCATGTCATCTACAAACAGTGAGAGTTTTACTTCTTCTTTCCCAATTTGAATTCCTTTTATTTTATTTTTTTTGCTCTGATGACTGTGGCCCAAACTTCCAAAACTATGTTGAATAGTATTAGTGAAAGTGGGCACCCTTGTCTTGTTCCTAACTTTAGGGGAAATGCTTTCAAATTTTCACCATTGAGGATAAAGTTTGCTGTGGGTTTGTCATATGTAGCTTTTATTATGTTGAGGTATGTTCCTTCTATTCCTGCTTTCTGGAGAGTTTTTATCATAAATGGATGTTGAATTTTGTCAAAGGCTTTCTCTGTATCTATTGAGATAATCATAAGGCTTTTATTTTTCAATTTGTTAATGTGGTGTATTACATTGATTGATTTGCAGATATTGAAGAGTCCTTGCACCCCTGGGATAAAGCCCACTTGGTCATGGTGTATGATCTTTTTAATGTGTTGTTGGATTCTGATTGCTAGAATTTTGTTAAGGATTTTTGCATCTATGTTCATCAGTGATATTGGCCTGTAGTTTTCTTTTTTTGTGGCATCTTTGTCAGGTTTTGGTATTATGGTGATAGTGGTCTCATAGAATGAGTTTGGATGTTTACCCTACTCTGCAATTTTCTGGAAGAGTTTGAGTAGGATAGGTGCTAGCTCTTTAAATTTTGGGTAGAATTCAGCTGTGAAGCCGTCTGAACCTGGGCTTTTGTTTGCTGGAAGATTTATGATTACAGTTTCAACTTCTGTGCTTGTGATGGGTCTGTTAAGATTTTCTATTTCTTCCTGGTTCAGTTTTGGAAAGTTGTACTTTTCTAAGAATATGTCCATTTCTTCCCCATTGTCCATTTTATTGGCATACAATTGCTGATAGTAGTCTCTTATGAGCCTTTGTATTTCTGTGTTGTCTGTTGTGATCTCTCCATTTTCATTTCTAATTTTATTGATTTGATTTTTCTCCCTTGTTTCTTGATTAGCTGGCTAATGGTTTGTTAATTTTATTTATTCTTTCAAAGGACCAGCTTTTGGCTTTGTTGATTTTTGCTATGGTCTCTTTTGTTTCTTTTGCATTTATTTCTGCCTTAATTTTTAAGATTTCTTTCCTTCTACTAACCCTGGGGTTCTTCATTTCTTCTTTTTCTAGTTGCTTTAGGTGTAAAGTTAGGTTATTTATTTGACTTTTTTCTTGTGTCTTGAGGTATGCCTGTATTGCTATGAACTTTTCCCTTAGCACTGCTTTTACAGTGCTGCCACAGGTTTTGGGTTGTTGTGTTTTCATTTTAATTCATTTCTATGCATATTTTTATTTCTTTTTTTATTTCTTCTGTGGTTTGTTGGTTATTCAGCAGCGTGTTGTTCAGCCTCCATATGTTGGAATTTTTAATAGTTTTTCTCCTGTAATTGATATCTAATCTTACTTTATTGTGGTCAGAAAAGATACTTGGAATGATTTCAATTTTCTTGAATTTACCAAGGCTAGATTTATGACACAGGATGTAATCTATCCTGGAGAAGGTTCTGTGTGCACTTGAGAAAAAGGTGAATTTCATTGTTTTGGGGTGAAATGTCCTATAGATATCAGTTAGGTCTATCTGCTCTATTGTATCATTTAAAGTTTGTGTTTCCTTGTTAATTTTCTGTTTAGTTGATCTATCCATAGGTGTGAGTGGGGTATTAAAATCTCCCACTATTATTGTGTTATTGTTAATTTCCCCTTTCATACTTGTTAGCATTTGTCTTACGTATTGTGGTGCTCTTATGTTGGGGGCATATATATTTTTAATTGTTATATCTTCTTCTTGGATTGATCCTTTGATCATTATGTAGTGACTTTCTTTGTCTCTTTTCACAGCCTTTGTTTTAAAGTCTATTTTATCTGATATGAGTATTGCTACTCCTGCTTTCTTTTAGTCTCTATTTGCATGGAATATATTTTTCCAGCCCTTCACTTTCGGTCTGTACGTGTTTCCCTGTTTTGAGGTGGGCCTCTTGTAGACAACATATGTAGGGGTCTTGTTTTTGAATCCATTCAGCCAGTCTTTGTCTTTTGGTTGGGACATTCAACCCATTTATGTTTAAGGTAATTATTGATAAGTATGATCCCGTTGCCATTTACTCTATTGTTTTGGGTTCGAATTTATACACCTTTTTTGTGTTTCCTGTCTAGAGAAGATCCTTTAGCATTTGTTGGAGAGCTGGTTTGGTGGTGCTGAATTCTCTCAGCTTTTGCTTGTCTGTAAAGCTTTTGATTTCTCCTTCATATTTGAATGAGATCCTTCCTGGGTACAGTAATCTGGGCTGTAGGTTATTTTCTTTCATCACTTTAAGTATGTCTTGCCATTCCCTCCTGGCATGAAAAGTTTCTATTGAAAGATCAGCTTTTATCCTTATGTGAATCTCCTTGTGTGTTATTTGTTGTTTTTCCCTTGCTGCTTTTAATATTTGTTCTTTGTGTTTGATCTTTGTTAATTTGATTAATATGTGTCTTGGGGTGTTTTGCCTTGGGTTTATCCTGTTTTGGACTCTTCAGGTTTCTTGGACTTGGGTGATTATTTCCTTCCCTATTTTAGGGAAATTTTCAACTATCATCTCCTCAAGTATTTTCTCATGGTCTTTCTTTTTGTCTTCTTCTGGGACCCCTATGATTCGAATGTTGTGGCGTTTAATATTTTCCCAGAGGTCTCTAAGATTGTCCTAATTTCTTTTAATTCATTTTTCTTTTTTCCTCTCTGATTGATTAATCTCTACCATTCTATCTTCTACTTCACTAATCCTATCTTCTGCCTCTGTTATTCTACTATTTGTTGCCTCCAGAGTGTTTTTGATCTCATTTATTGCATTATTCATTATATGTTGACTCTTTTTTATTTCTTCTAGGTCCTTGTTAAACCTTTCTTGCATCTTCTCAATCCTTGTCTCCAGGCTATTTATCTGTGATTCCATTTTGATTTCAAGATTTTGGATCATTTTCACTATCATTATTCGGAATTCTTTATCAGGTAGATTCCCTACCTCTTCCTCTTTTGTTGGTTTGGTGGACATTTATCTTGTTCCTTTACCTGCTGGTTATTCATCTGTCTCTTCATCTTGTTTATATTGCTGAGTTTGAGGTGGCCTTTCTGTATTCTGGCAGTTTGTGGAGTTTTCTTTATTGTGGAGTTTCCTTGCTGTGGGTGAGTTTGTACAGGAGGCTTTTCAAGGTTTCTTGGTTAGGGAATCTTTTTTAGGTGTTCTTGTGGGTGGAGCTGGATTTCTTCTCTCTGGAGTACAATGAAGTGTCCAGTAATGAGTTATGAGATGTCAGTTGGTTTGGAGTAACTTTGGGCAGCCTTTATATTGAAGCTCAGGGCTGTGTTCCTGTGTAGCTGGAGAATTTGTGTGGTATGTCTTGCTCTGGAACTTGCTGGCCCTTGGTTGGTGCTTCATTTCAGTGTAGGTATGGAGGCATTTGATGAGCTCCTGTCGATTAATGTTCCTTGGAGTCAGGTGTTCTCTGGTGTTCTCAGGATTTGGACTTAAGCCTCCTGCTTCTGGCTTTCAGTCTTATTTTAACAGTAGCCTCAAGACTTCTCCTTCTACACAGCACCATTGATAAAACATCTAGGTTAAAGATGAAAAGTTTTTCCACAGTAAGGGACACCCAGAGAGGTTCACAGAGTTACATGTAGAAGAGAAGAGGGAGGAGGGAGATAGAGGTGATCAGGATGAGATGAGGTGGAGTCAAAAGAGGAGAGAACATGCTAGCCAGTTATCACTTCCTTATGTGTGCTCCACAGTCTGGACCAGTCAGAGATGTTCACGGAGTTATACAGAGAAGGGAAGAGGGAGGAAGGAGACAGAGGTGGCTAGGAGGATAAAAGGGAGGAATCAAAAGGAGAGAGACAGATCCAGCCGGTAATCAGTTCACTAAGTGTTCCCCACCGTCTGGAACACAGAGATTCACAGAGTTGGGTAGAGAAGAGAAGGGGGAGGGAGGAGACAGAGGCGACCTGGTGGAGAAAAAGGAGAGTCCAAAGGGGGAGAGAGCAGTGAAGCCAGTAATCTCACTCCCAATTAAAAATGGGTACTGAAGATTGGGTTATTAAAGGTACAAAATTGATAACAAATACCAAAAAGTGAAGATTACAAATCTAGAGTAAAGGTTGGATTTTCAAAAATACAATATTAAAGAAAAGAAGAAGAAAAAAAAAGTCACAAAAATTATATAAAAAATATGTATATGAAGTTTGCTTTTAAAAAATAGGGTCTTTTTTTTGCAAAGTAATAATAGGTTATAAAAATGAAAATTAAAGGAGTAATAGAGGACTTAAAATTTTTGAAAAATTAAAAAAAAAAAGAATGATTGTAAAAATAGTAAAAGTGTATCTAGGACTTTCTCTAGTGTTGTTGTGGGCAGTGTGGGGTCAGTTCATTTTCAGATAGTTCCTTGTTCCGACTCATATTCCTCAAGATCTATAGGCCCCTTCCTATGTAGTCGGTACTAACTACAGGGTTTTAATCTATTGCACCTGTCACTTCCAAGGAGGTTCCCTCTGTTTTAGCTTCTTCTTTTTGGTGGTCTCTTCAGTGTCTGATTTCCGCCCTGACACAAGGGGGGGCCTTGCTGGACACTTTTTTTAGGCTCACTTGTTCAGTCGCGCTGTGGTGAGGGAGGGACGCTGTGAACAAATAACACTGGCATGCATTCGCAGTATCTCAGCCACACTGGGCCTGCCCCCGCTCATGGCGCATGTGCCCTCTTTGCCTGCACTGCTCAGGCCCTAGGTTGCTCTGCCAGGAACCATCTGAGGCCTGCCCTGGGCTGCATGCGCCTCCCAGGTCTAAGCCTCTCAGGTTCAGGCACTCGGGTAGTCCTCAGAGGCACAGACTCGGTTGGCCCTGTGTTTTGTGCCCTTCCCAGGTCCAAGCAGCTCAAGTGATGAGGTGTTTGGCAAGTGCGGTCACTGCAACTTATCGCCTCCCCTGTCCCTGCCACTTGGTTTTCTGGGTGTACATCCAATGCACCTTCTCAGGCAGATGCTGACTGTCCAGAACCCCAAGAAGTCTTAGTTAGCAAAGAAGCCTGCTTGCAGTTTGGTAGATAATGTCTCTCTAGAGCTGTGATTGCCCTCTTCCAGCTCTGGCTGCCTGTCACACGAGGGGGATGGTCTGCCACCTGCTAATTCTGTTCAGTCCTTTGTTCTGTGTGCAGGCCTGGAGGTTTCTTAGGTTAAGGCTTTTCACGTGGTAGCTATCCCACAGTCTGATTTCCTAGCCCAAGTTAGTTCCCTCAGATTGCCCTTGGGACATTCAGGCCGGGCCCTTACTCTAAGCAATTCATCCCATGCCTCCCTGCCCAGCCCCAACTTGCTCGTGGCGTGTGCAGACATCTGCGCTGCTTCTCCACTGGGGGAGTTACTGTTGGGCTCATAATCTGTGGGTTTTAATTATTTATTTATTTTTCCTCCCTGTTATGTTGCCCTCTGTCCTTGCAAAGCTCACCACAGACTCAGCAGTGAGATTTCCTGGTGTTTGGAAACTTCTCTCTTTTTAAGACTCCCTTCCCTGGATGGAGCTCCGTCCCTACTTCTTTTGTCTCTTTTTTTGTCTTTTATATTTTTTCCTACCTCCTTTCAAAGACAATGGGCTGCTCTTCTGGGTGCCTGATGTCTTCTGCCGGCATTCAGAAGTTGTTTTGTGGAATTTACTCAGGGTTTAAATGTTCTTTTGATGAATTTGTGGGGGATAAAGTGGTCTCTCCATCCTATTCCTCCGCCATCTTCAGAAAACATTTTCTTTATCTATTCCTCCATTAATGGACACTTAGGTTGTTTCCATGCCATGTGTATCATAAATTATGTGTCTTCAGCTTTTCAATTTAACAGTCCTTGGTCTCAGATCTCTGTCCTTGGTCTTCAATTCTCATTAACCTGCTTGGTGATCTCACGTAGTCTTAGGAGATAAATTAGATATCTCATAGCTTGAACTGAAATTTTATCAAGGCTAAAATCCTGGTTTGTACCCCCACAGTGCTACTCCCATTCTCCTTTATGTCAACATATGGCAAATCTGTTCTTCCAATAGCTCAGGCCATGTACCTGGGGACTGTCCTTAATTCCTCTCTTCCAGTCATGCCTCCCATCCCATATCTTTCTGGCTCTCCCCTTACCTATATCCAAAATTACAGACCTTCTCCCCATCTCCACTGTTACTACCCTTATGCACACAACCATTATATCTCAGCAGAATCACTGGATTATCTCCCACCTGTGAGCAGCAATATTATTTTTGAGTTAGAGAGAGAGGGACTGGGATCTCAAGCTTCAACTCTAGATAAGGTTCTAGTTGGAACAGGGGACTGCGGTTGAGTCAACATCATATTTAGGGAACACTGTGTGGTCAGGGGTAGGGATGAGTACTGTAAAGATTGCTGCTTTAACAGACACAGAAGTGAGAGGCAAACATCTAGCCCCTGATTGATCCAGGCAGGAAATTCCAATGGATAGGGCTTGAGGAGGATGAGTCAGACCCCATGACAAGGGAGAGGAATGGGCTTTGAGAGAGGGGTGCCCTGTATGGGGGTATGCTTCAGGGGAGATAACCTCCCAGAATTCTTGTGCAGAAAAACACAATAGTATTGTGTTGGCATTGTTGGTGACTCACGAAGAGCTCTAGGCAGGAGGGAAGATTCTCCTGTGCATCCTTGGAGGAGCAATAGGAATGCTCTGGGAGACTGGACCTGTGTCATTTCCAGCCAGCTCTGAGGCCCTTCACCCCTTGAGGTTTCACCCATCTTTGCAGCTGGCCTTGAGGATCCCACTCAAACCTGTCATCTGACATCCTATCAATATCTGTAAACACAGTCCAAGAAAACACCAAGACCAAGAGAAGGATGCTTGAAGCCTTTTTTCATTGAGACTAAGGTCTCCATACAGAATGACTAAGGCAGCCCTCTTTGCAGCCAACTTAGAGAGACTGAGGATTCTGAAACCAAGTATGGCCTTTTAGGTCTTAATGAGTCCATAGAGTGAAGACAAGGCATCTGGCTTCCCAGATGTGTTTGCACAGGCATTAGGAGCCACCTTTGAACCACATTGATGCTTTTTCCCAAGTAGAGTCTATTATGACAGCTTTTTCTATTAAATTATGGCTGGAGGCACAGAACAATGTCTGCTGTGCTGGAATGTTGCAGGAGAGCCCACTGAGAGCATTGGTAATGAACAAGCACTGGTATTTGGGCCAGTTCTGTTGCACTCTGTAGACAGTCACAGGGATGAAGTTGTCTGGTTGTCATTTTGAATGAGTATAGGGAGTGATTAAAAGTATTTTCTTACAATTAAGATTCATAAAAAGTCATTATCAATTTAAATATCTCCTTTAATAGCCAAACTAAGGCAAAGTGGGTCTTATCTTTTATATTATGGATTAGTCATTCAAAGTCAGATAATGAGAATTTGGATGACATTTACAGATAATTCTGTCACCAGTGAGAAGAAAAATAAAAACAGTATCTATTCTTCAATACCTAGTAGGAGTAAATAAATTTGAGTCACACATGTTAGAGTGCTAACATTTTACCTATTTCTAAAAATATTTTTGGCATGATACAGAATATGCAAAGCCCTGTTGTGTTTTATGGTCCAACAAGCATGTTTCATTTATATACTAAAATCATTTCCTTTTAGGTTTTTACTAAAATGTTATTGCTATACTAGTTTTATAAAATCAATAAATTACATGAAATAAGAAAAGAAAGAGGACAAAATCATAGACCAGTTAATGAAGCCTTACAGGCAATGTGTTCCTTATGAAATTGGTTTGGTTGTTATATGCTTTCTCATAATTAAGGGATTAATTAGATTCATAATGCCCTTTTGAGACAGTCAGCATTAAACCCATTTTATACCTAGGAGAATTGAGATATGAAGAAACTGACTTTTCTCAAGGTCACAGCAAATTTAAAGTTGTAACTTCAAGAATTAAACCTCAGGATATTGATATCTTGCTTATATATAGCAGTACACCATGGTACATGCTTGTGTGTGTGCATGCATGCATGTGTATGCTCAGTTGTGTCCGACTCTTTGCAACCCCATGCACTGTAGCCCATCAAGCTCCTTTGTCCATAGGATTTCCCAGGCAAGAACACTGAAGTGGATTGCCATTTCCTTATCCAGGATATCTTCCCAACTCAGGAATCAAACCCACGTCTCTTGCAACACCTGCATTGGTACAAGGACTTTTTGCCACTGTGCTACTTAATTTCTCATATAAACCCTATAACTAAGTTTAGCCAGGGCAAGGAAAGACAATGTCTCATCTCAGTTTAAATTGTGACAATGGGTATGTGGCTACAGGTATGGTAAGAACAGTTAGTCTCCTAAGAGGTTGTCAGAAGATCCTGGAAAGTAGTGGTTCCAAGTATTTCCTTTAAGGTGGGGGTCTAGTACTTCCTCAAGGGAGCACTATACCGGGATAAATCTCATTGGACTGATTATCTTAAGTCTTAGTCCCAGGGGATCCCAGCTTCCGACAGCTTGCTGAGTGACTATGAGTGACAATATCTAAGGCCCGTTTTAGCCCTAAAACCAGAGAATGCACAGATTCTGTGCCATGCACAGTGACATTACACAGTGCTTGCTTGAAGGTGTGCTGACAGTTAATCTGAATAATTAGTTGTATTATAATGGCTTTGGGAACTTAAACCAACACAGGTTCTCCCTCTGCCTTGCCGCCTGCTCTTATACTTTAGAGGTCTCTCTAAAGTGCTCCCTCATACTTTAGAAAACTTTAGAGGTCTTTAGAGAACCTCAGGGTTCTTGACCCTAACTTTACTGACCAGTTTTAGAAATATTTACTTATATTTCTTTAGCTGTGGTGTTTACCTTTTTATGTACCTTGCAATTAGTAGTGCTTCTTCCTGTGGTTGATAATATTGTTGCCACGGATAATAGCATTGACAGAGAGCTGGAAGAAAGCCCAGTGATTTAGTCCACTTGAATCCATTATCAAGGGTATTTGGGGGTTATATAACCCAGTTCCTCCTTGTTATATTCCCCTGTTAAAAATTAACCATCTGGCTTGGTAGAAGCTGCCTTCTAACTGTTTTTCATAACAGACGCCCTTGTGCCAAATGTTGGTTCCCATGGAAATGATTTAAAACATGCATTAAAATCTGGGAATTATTGTGTTTTCTCCATCTAATGGCTTTCATTGTCTTCTGTAGCACCAAGTTTCTATTTTATGGACTTTTATATAATTGTCACCTGTTGGAGATACTACCAGAACAGGGGTTGCAATTCAGGGGTGAATCTACTATCTTTTAGGGTTATAAATGTTGGATAATTATGGAGGAAACACATAGAACCAAATACCTCAAGTCTGCCACATAAATGAGTAAGAGATTCAGAAACTGTTAATGACACACCATATTAAATGCTTTAGGGTAAATTCTAAAGGTTTAAAATCCCTCTACTCTTGGAAAACTTATTTGACTAGGGCTATTAAAGGTTAAAGAAGCTATTTTTTTTATGGAGCAAAATAGACTTTTCAAGCTATCATGCTACACTTTCTGAGTGCTAGATTTTAGTACTCCAGTATGCTTTAGTGCACTAACCCTTTTAAATAGCTATTTTTCTAGGCAAAATATATGTGAATTGTAATGGAGGGTGTCAGAATTTTTACCACTCTCAACTCACGAATAACTTTTCAACTCAAACTGGTGAAAGTCCCTGATAAGCTAGGAGCAGCCCATCACTTCTACAATAATACCAACATCCACTTTCAGGAAAGTTACTGGGCTGAAAAATATAAACACTTACTACTAATAGAAGTTGAAAGGAAATTCCCTTTGGTGCAATGAAATGATCCACAAATGAAGAGTAAAGAGAAAAAAGTGAAAGTGCTCAGAGGGATAAACATGGCTTGTTTGGGAGAGTTGGACCTGTTTCAGGTAATTTAATTCATGCACAGGAGACAGAGTGTTCACTGGTGCAGAATTTGGGGAGTGGGGAGAAGTAGCCTATACAGGCATTTCCCATAAAAGTTAAACCATACTTTAATCATAATAACAACGTTAGCATTTTGCTCTCTTACTGTGTGGTACTGTGGTAAAGATCATCTATACTTATTTAATTTTTATGAGATAAGTAATGTCACTCTCCCCATTTTACAGATGAGAAAACTGAGGAACACAGTGTTTAGATCTCTTCTTCACTGTCTCTACTAAGAGTTGGCATTGAATCTGTGTCCAGCTTTTCTCCATGCTGCCCTGCCTCTCATAGAAGTAATGTCTTTATGTGTAGCCATTTTGGATGTACCCAGAACATGTTTCTTAACCTTCCTTAAGAGTGTGCAGCAGACATAATTTATCTTTTCTTCAATGGCTGAGATATGACTTCCTAAAGATATACTGTGTACTGATCCCATCATTCCCCCTAATCCCTGTTTACCCCACTCACCAGCAGGTACCCAAATTACCTACTCATCTTCACATAGCGTTCTAATCAGACCCCATTGCTCATCCTTAATTGATTTTCCAGAATGTTCTTTTGTCCACTCTGGAACACATAGTCCTCAGCACATCCCTCAATATAGCAACTCTTTCAGTGTTTACTTCATGTTCAGGTTCCAACTGAAAGCTGGCATTCTGTTCCTGATAGAGACTTTTCCACAGCCTTATGAGGTGCCGAGCAGAATTTTGCTTTCTCTCTGTCACTTGCTTCCACACTGTTGATCTCAACATTCTAATTTCTGGGGTCTTTTGTCCACCACTAATTCCGTCAGCATTCTTACTACAGATAGTACCTCTCTCTTATCAAGAGTCTATCTAGTAGGTTTCTCTTCCATCCCACTCCAATGACCCATCACTCAACACACCCCAGATCTTGTCATTAGCAATAAGAGCTTTACAGTCCGTATTCATTTGGGGGACCACTTTCTGAACAATGCAACCTGTCCAGTGAGCTCATTTGGAATACCTTCAATGCCAGTTCTTTTACCCCATCGAGACCTGTTAGGATTTGACTGTACCACATTTTTACTGATCATTCTCAGTCCCATGACACTGTTTCCCTTACTAGTTTATATCCCATGCTCCATCATTAAAATCACTGTATTGCATGTGCCCCTAGCTCCCTGGCACCACTCTTCTGTCCTACTTGCCCATCATTGATAGACTCTGCCCCCACCCCTGAGCAGCTCCCTGTGGCTAAAGGAAAACCCATGGCTGGACCCTTTTTGCTGCCTGACAGTCTTGCTACTTTCCAGTATTTTCACTCTCACACTCTTCAAGAAGAGTGCATAAGATTTCTCCAGTCTTAAGCATCCCATACTGTTCCCCCTTGTAAGATTTACATTTTGTTTCACTGACAAACTAGAAGCAGATGAGAATAAGCTCTTGCTTTTTTCCTATTACCAAGGCTAGGAACCTAACATCTGTACCCATATATTCTATTCTTTTAAATTGTTATACCAGATTTAATGCTGTTGCCATTCAATTGCTAAGTCCTATCTGACTCTTTGTGACCCCATGGGCTGCAGCATACCAGGCTTCCCTGTCCATTGCCAACTCCTGGAGATTGTTCAAACTCATGTTCATTGAGTCCGTGATGCCTTCCAACCATTTCATCCTCTGTCACCCTCTTCTCTTCCTGCCTTCAATCTTTCCCTGCATCAGGGTCTTTTCCAATGAGTTGGCACTTTGCATAAGGGAGCCAAAGTTCTCAGCTTCAGCATCAGTCCTTCCAATGAATATTCAGGGTTGATTTCCTTTAGGATTGATTGACTTGATCTCCTTATTGTCCCAGGGACTCTCATGAGTCTTCTCCAATACCACAGTTCAAAAGCATCAATTCTTCAGCATCCAGCCTTCTTTATCGTCCAATTCTTACATCCGTATATGACGACTGTAAAAAACCATAGCTTTGGCTATCCAGACCTTTGTGAGTAAAGTGATGTCACTGTTTTTTAATATGATGTTTAGGTTTGTCATAGCTTTTCTTCCAAGTAGCAAGTGCTTTTTAACTTCATTCCTGTCCCCAGTGATTTTGGAGCCCAAGAAAAGAAAATGTATCACTGTTTCCACTTTTCCCCATTTACAATGAAGTGTTGGGACCAGATGCCATGATCTTCATTTTCTGAATGTTGAGTTTTAAGCCAGCTTTTTCACTCTCCTCTCTCATGCTCATCAAGAGACTCCTTGGTTCCTCTTCACTTTCTGCCATTAAAGTGGTATCATCTGCATATCTGAAGTTGTTGCTATTTTGCCTGGCAGTCTTGATTCCAGCTTGGAATTCATCCCTCCCAGCATTCCATATGATATACTCTGCATAGAAGTAAAACAAGCAGGATGACAATATATAGCCTTGATGTACTCCTTTCCCAGTTTTGAACTCGTCAGTTGTTCCATGTTTAATTCTAACTTTTGCTTCTTGACCTGCATACAGGTTTCTCAGGAGACAGGTAAAGTGGTCTGGTACTCCCATCTCTTTAAGAATTTTCCACCGTTTGTTGTGATCCACACAGTCAAAGACTCTAGCATTGTCAATGAAACTGAAGTAGATGTATTTTGGAATTCCCTTGCTTTTTCTATGATCCAGTGGATGTTGGCAATTTGATCGCTGGTTACTCTTCCTTTTCTAAATCCAGCTTGAACATCTGGAAGTTCATGGGCCACATACTGTGGAAGCCTGGCTTGGAGAATTTTGAGCATTACTTTGCTAGCATGTGAGATGAGTGCAATTGTGCGGTAGTTTGAACATTCTTTGGCATTGCCCTTCTTTGGGATTGGAATGAAAACTGACCTTTTCCAGTCCTGTGGCCACTGCTGAGTTTTTCAAATTTGCTGGCATATTGCAGCACTTTCACAGCCTCATCGTTTTTAGGATTTGAAATAGGTCAACTGGAATTGCATCACCTCCATTAGCTTTGTTGGTAGTAATGCTTCCTAAGTCTCACTTGACTTCACACTCCAGGATGTCTTGCTCTAGGTGAGTGACCACACCATTGGGGTTATCTAGGTCATTAAGACCTTTTTTATACAGTTCTTCTGTGTATTCTTCCCACCTCTTTTTAATCTCTTCTGCTTCAGTTAGGTCCTCACTGTTTCTGTCCTTTATTGTGCCCATCTTTGCATGGAAATTTCCCTTTGTATCTCCAGTTTTTTTTTTTTTTTTTTTTTTGTTTGTTTGTTTTGTTTTGTTTTTAAGATCTTTGGTCTTTTCCATTCTATTGTTTTTCTCCATTTCTTTGCATTGTTCACTTAAGAAGGCTTTCTTATCTCTCTTTGGTATTCCCTGGAGCTCTGCATTCAGTTGAGTATATCTTTCCCTTTCTCCTTTGCCTTTTGCTTCTCTTCGTTTCTCATCTATTTGTCTAAGGCCTCCTTAGATGTCCAGTTTGCCTTCTTGCATTTCTTTTTCTTTGTGATGGTTTTGATCACCACCTCCTGTACAATGTTACAAACATCTCTCCATAATGCTTCAGTTACTCTGTTTACTACATTTGATCCCTTGAATCTATTTGTTACTTCCACTGTATAATCACAAGGAATTTGATTTAAGTCATACCTGAATTGCCTAGTGGTTTTCCCTACTTTATTCAATTTACATCTGGATTTTGCAGTAAGGAGCTGATGATCTGGGTCACAATCAGCTCCAGGTCTTGCTTTTGGTGTCTGTATACAGCTTCTCCATCTTTGGCTGCAAAGTATATTATCAATCTGATTTCAGTATTGGCCATCTAATGATGTCCATTTGTAAAGTTATCTCTTATGTTGCTGAAAAAGGATGTTTGCTATGACCAGTGCATTCTCTTGTCAGAATTCTGTTAGTCTTTGTCCTACTTCATTTTGTACTCCAAGGCCAGACTTACCTGTTACTCCAGGTATCTCTTGACTTCCTACTTTTGCATTCCAATCCCCTATGAAGAATAGAGGAATAGAATATCTTTTTTGTGTGTGTGTGGTAGTTCTTGGAGGTCTTCATAGAACTAATCAACTTCAGCTTCTTCAGCATCGGTGGTTGGGACATAGACTTGAATTACTGTGATTTTGAATGGTTTGCCTTGGAAACTAACCAAAATCTTTCAAAACTCCTGTCCTGCCCATGACCTTCACGTGACCTTCTTTGTGACCACTCCACTGAAATGGCTCCTTTGAAGATCACCAACCACCTCCTTCTTTCCCAGTGGTGTGTCTTTTTTTTTTTTTTTTTTTTTGTCAGCAGCAGTGGACACAGTTGAGCATGCCTTCATTCTAACATATTGTGTTACCTCATTGTCTCGATGTCTCTCCTCCTCCATTTTCTAAATATTGGAACATATTTAATGACCCATCCTTCTCGCTCTTCTTTTCTCTGTATTTACACTTCTTCTCAGTAACCTCACCCTTTACCCTGGTTTCATATGCAATTTATATTCTGGTGACTTTTGATATCCAGACTCAGCATTCAATAGCACCCATACCCTCTATACTTGGAAATCTAAGAGACTTTTAACATCTTTAAACTTGGAAATTTAAGATGTTTTTAACATCTCTAAGAGAAAACTATAGCCACCATTCAGTACTACACGTCTCCCTGATCTTTTTCATCTTTGTCGTAGTCCATTTGTTCCTGGACTTGATGCTAGTTGTCTCACTTCCTGTCCTGGAATTTCTGTCAGCTCTGCCTCCAATATATATTCTGAGTTTGGAATCCCCATAACATCTCTTCAACTCTACGGCCTATGGGGATTTGTTAAAAGTTAAGACAGATCTGAGTAAAAGTCAACCTACAAATGAGGCCCTTTAATTCCTTTTGTATTCTGGCCTCCTTTTGTCTCTGTGAAGTGCAGTCTTTCCTCTCTCTGCTTGGCTCCTGTTATATCAGGCAGCCTGCTTTTCCTCAGACAAACCTCAGACCCTTCTCTCTATATGCTCTGCTAGGAAGGCTCTCTTTGCTCCTGCTCATCACAGTTTCTTTCCTCAGCTGCTGCTTTCTTCCTGACACTTATTTATACAAGAAACTGTATTTTTAAACATTTTTGTTTATTTTTTTCCCTCACACCCCAAAGAGGACAGATAAATTAGCTGTTTTGTTAATTCCTATGTGTCTAGGAAGTTGTTCAATAAATATATGTGGAATGAAATACCCTCTCCTCCTTGTTATGGCTCAGGTACTCTCTCTCCCCCTTGCTCTCCCTGCCTAAGGGGACTTGAATAGAAATTTGACAATGCAATTCCTGTCATTTGCCTTACAAGGTTATTACTCATCTTGCAGTGGACCAGATACACATAAATCACTAAAGAACCATTTATAATCATGCACATATTTCAGGAGAAAGAAAACATCCCAGACACTCCAGATTTTATCCCCACTCTCTCTTCATTATTTAACAGTTTTTCTAGTGAAAAAAAGCTTTTTATTCAAATTCTACTCACATATCAAAAATATTAGGCACTTTTATGTCCCTCACTTGATTTGAAACTCAAAATAATGTTAGGAAAACATAGGATTTCTATTTTACAGATGAGAAACTGGAACCCAGTGACATTAGATCTTGCTTACGTTCTTGTTCTACAAAACATAGAGAGGACTTAAATCCACATCCTGCATAATTACTATTAAGTCACGGGGGTATTGTTTATTTGTTTTATTCTGTGAGTCTTTTCTGCAAGGGACATAAGGTTAACAGAGCAAGAGCTGGCAGAGTTAATACATTGAATGAATTTCAAAATATGTGGTATCAGAACTGCTTGCTGCTAGACTGAGAGGGAGTTAATTATCAGGAGGGCACGGAGAGCTAGGAACAGAATGTTCTGGAAGGGTAAAAAAGCTCTGGCAAAGTTTACTTATTTTATGATCATAATAAAGTGTGTGTGTGTGTGTGTGTGTGTGTTTGTGTTTGCTACAGACAAGAATGCTATAAATCTGTACAAAGATAAAGCTGACCATAAAATTATTTTATGAAGCCATAATCATTATTATGAATATCAATGAATATCAACAATATAATATTATCTCAGACTGAGTTCTGCTGGGCTATTTGTTCATGTTAAGTAACCTCAGACTACCTTTTTGTTTTATTCCAGTTCTTACATTTTCTTTTTAAAAACTGCTTTATGAGAAAGTTTCTACCTTCAGTCCTCTCATTGCATCTATTAAGTAATTCACTCCAGATATTCTCATACTTACCCAGAAAGATATACATGTATGCATATATATATGCATGCACATGAAAATGGTCTGTGCTATATATGAATTATTTTGTAACTTAGCTTTTTATCTGAAAATATTACAGTGATAATTCTAGGCTAAGTACATATAGATATAACTTGTGTTTGGTTTTTAAACATGTGCACAGTATTTAATTGTATGGCTGTAATATATTTTATCTAATTTTCTTTTGATGAGGATTCAGACCTTTTCTTTACACTTTTGCTTCCTTTTTGCTATTGCAAACATTGCTGTAGTGAATATCATTGTAATGCTATTTCTAAGTACTCACAACTTTATTTCTAAAGGACAGATTCATAGAATTTGAAATGTTGGATTGGTCATAAAACATTCACATTTCCATTTTTAAAAGAGACTGAAAAATTGCCCTCCAAAAACTTGTACTACTTTACACTCTAAAAAAATAAATGAATGAAAATGCTCGCTTCCTTTTACTTTCAGAAAGCATTGAATCTTCCAAATCTTTCTGGAAAAATGTGTCAGGTGCAAAATGATCTATCATTGCATTAATTTTTCTTTAACTATTAGTGAGGTTTGTGGGCAATTTATAACCTCTTCTGTGAATTTCCAGTGTATCACTCAGGGTTCTGGCCAATAATATATGACATACTCAACTGAGGCAAATATAGGAGGGTTAAATAAAAGGGACCAAATAGGAAGTACAGTAGTTATAAAAATTTTTGGACTCCATACCATTTTATACTTTCAAAAAAAATTTAACAGTAAAATATACATTTATTTATAAACATAAATGATCCCATACTGGACCACAACATATTTTTTATTTGTGTGTGTTAACTATCATTACTTAATATATTTGACTTTAAACTTAAGTATTTTAATAATGTACATTTAATTGAAAAACAGTAATAAATCCATGTTAACATATACACATAATTTATGGGAAACAATTATGTTTTCCAAAACATAATTAGTGAGAGAGTTGCACTGTTGCATGTTTTGCAAATCTCTTTTATGTCTGATTTAATAAGTATAACTGTGTATTTACTTGTGCATTCCATTCATTGTGGAAAAGGTAACTAACATCTTATCCTCATGTTGAAGGATGATAAATTTGACCTCATACAGTCCCTGAAAGTGGTTCAGGGCCCCTGGGGCCTGAACTATGCTTTGAGGACCCCTGTTTTAAGAAAGCAAGGGTTATTGCAGTACTCCAGAGGGAAGGATCTCTTACCACCACTAGGCCAGATGGGCATGGGCGGCTTACTGATTGGAAAAAGTGCCTGACAGGAGCATTGTTCTTTGATGAAGAGACAACAGCTAGCCCATAGTGAGCTGGAAGGGACAAAACTGGGGAGAAATGAACCTCCCCTGATTATTCTCCTTCCCTCCCATCCTCATAATACCTACCATTGGCCAAACTCCACCAAAAGCCAAGGGGCACTGGAGCCAGTTAATGTCATTCATAGGGGTCAACTTCCCCACATATAGAGTCCTAAAAAGAACAGGGAGTAGATAAGGGAGAGCAAATAGGAGATACCTAGCACATTCATTCCACTTCTTTTGTCATTTGGATTGTCTTTCTGCTGGATTATGGAGGCTTTTTATGTACTGAAATGGATCAGTACTTTCAACCTGGAGAAAATGCTACTTAGTTAACAACTTGCACTTGCACTTGGTTGACAATGCCTTTCATAATATTGACTTATTTTTATATTTTATGTTCTCAAAAACATTTTTTTCTTTTGGTTCTCTACCATTCATTCCACATTTATATATATGGAATTTGGGGAAATATTCTTCCAGTCCTTTAATATTTTAAGTCTCTGAAATACATTTATTTTATATGAATAAATAAAGGAGTTTCATTTTATTCCAAAAATATTCCAGAGTAATTGAATTAAAATTCATCTTTCTCACATATTTGACACACTACTCTTATGATATTATTCAGTTTATAGGCATATTTGACTCTATTTTGAAATATTTTCTCCTTCCTGATCAAGTTGTCATTCTTATCCTGTATCTATTCCATTTTTAGTTACAATTGCTTTATCAGTTCAGTTCATGTATATAAAGTTTATATATATAAAGTTTTATATGTAAAAAAGTTTTTATATATAAAAAATGACTTTATATATCATGCATAATATATAAAACATTATACATTAATTTGGACTTCCCAGGTAGCTCAGCTGGTAAAGAATCCACCTGCAATGCAAGAGACCCCTGCTTGATTTCTGGGTTGATAAGTCCCCCTGGAAAAGGGATAGGCTACCCACTTCAGTATACTTGCGCTTCCCTGGTGGCTCAGATGGTAAAGAATCCACCTGCAATGAGGGAGACCTGGGTTCAATCCCTGGGTTGGGAAGATCCCCTGGAGGAGGGCATGGCAACCCACTCCAGTATTCTTGCTTGGAGAATCTCCATGGACAGAGGAGCCTGGCAGGCTACAGTCCATGGGATTGCAAAGAGTCAGACATGACTGAGCAACTAAGCACACACATTCATTTATAATAACACATAAATTATTTTGAACCTATATACATACATTCCTCAGCTTCTTAACTTTGTTAAAATTGTAGAATGTAACCTCCAGAGAAGAAACCAATATCTCTTCCTGTGTGTAGGGGGGAAGGTGTTATAGGAAATGTGTCTCCTTCAATGCATGAACTTTGTGACCTGCAGCTGCAAGGCCTTGTTTTGCTGACCTGTATGTCATCAATATACAACAAAGGTCCATCTAGTCAAAGCTATCGTTTTTACAGTAATCATGTACAGATGTGAGAATTGGACCATAAAAAAGGCTGAGCACTGAAAAATTGATACTTTAAAACTATGGTTTTGGAGAAGACTCTTGAGAATCCTGTGGACAGCAAGGAAATCAAACCAGTCCATCCTAAAGGAAATCAGTCCTAAATATTCACTGGAATGACTTATGCTGAAACTGAAGCTCCAATACTTTGGCCACCTGATGTGAAGAGTCGACTCATTGGAAAAGACCCTGATGCTGGGAAAGATTGAAAGCCAAAGGACAAGGGGGTGACAGAAGATGAAATGGTTAGACAGCATCACCAACTCAATGGACATGAGCTTGAACAAATTCCAGGAGATAGTGGTAGACAGAGGAGCCTGGCCTGCTGCAGTCCATGGAGTCACAAAGAATTGGACATGACTTAGCAACTGAACAACACCAATGTCATCAATTGGATTTTCGGAAATTGAAGTTGACACAGATAAATCATCTTCACAGGAAGACTGTATGTTTCAGGGAAAATATATATGTATTATAGTATAAACATGTTGCATTTTTTGCCTTAAAGAAAGAAGAAACTTAGTACTTCTGAATTATCCATTTTTGTGCTGAGCATCATTAATTTTTTGAAATGCAAAATTGAAAAATCTTAGACACTGAAAATGTTTCCAGTAATTTATACATGGAGAGGTTGAGAAAAATAAAAGATGGCAGGAAGTAAGATGATGAAGTGAGAACCACTGAAGAAAAACAGAGAGGTTTGAAGGGACAGAATGAAAAAGAGTAGCCCTGGTTGAGTATGGAGTTTAGAATTTAGCATAACTTCTTCAACTTCACTCGCTCAGTCGTGTCCAACTCTTTGCAACCCCGTGGACTATAGCCCACCAGGCTTCTTTGTCCATGGGATTCTCCAGGCAAGAATATTGGAATGGATTGCCATTTCCTTCTCCAGGGGATCTTCCCGACCCAGGGATCAAACCCAGGTCTCCCATATTGCAGGCAGATGCTTTAACCTCTGAGCCACCAGGGAAGTCCCACCAGAGTAGCCCTGGTTGAGTATGGAGTTTAGAATTTAGTGTAAAGGAGGAGAGAAAAAAAAATTAGGAAGTTTGGCTTTGTAAGCACCACTAACTCCCTTCCTTGTATCCTCATGAAACCATCTATAAAGATGTATGTTACTCTTAGAGGAGTTTTGGAGTCCAATTTGAATTTCAACATGCTTTAAATAAGCTTTAAAGTGGGGATGAAAATGTTCTGTTTTATCTGGATTATGCTCTTGGCTATTTTCATTGCCTTCACCAACTTCCTTCCTAGAGCTATGTTACTGTAGATTAGGACTTCAGTTAACAATAAAGGAGGAATATATTTGATGTGAGATTTGAATCTTAGATTTGCTACTTATTTCCTGTTCCATGAAAATGTTCAGGGTGAAAATGTGTCAACATTGTTGGGGTTTTAATGGATTTCCTTATGGGACTCATCTTTATCATCATTAGATGCAGTTGTGAGTTTGCAAAACACTTGTATACACATTATCTCAATTCCTCTTCACTCTTTTTCTATGGGATAACAAAGACAGAACTCTGTGTTTATGTGTGTGTGTGTGTGTGTTTAATCATCATTTTATTGATGAAGCCAATGAAGGTAAGATAAGTTTAGTGGCTTGATACTAAAAGTATATTTAGAATCACCTGCTGTGTGTGTGTGTGTAAGAGAGAGAGAGAGAAAGTGGTACTTGTTATACACAGTTCATGTTTTTCTTTACCAATTGAGCTGATTACTCCTTTAACACATGTAAATTTTCTTGTCTAATCAAAGTTTCACCTTCATCCAGTATACAATCATAAAATGGGTTTTCATATACTGATCCAACCAATAATTATATTAGACCTTTTCCTGACTAGTTCTATTTTAATTCTAACACCTGTGTATTTTACAAAGCTCCAAACAATATGTTTTCTCTTTCCTATTGGTTACCACAACAATAATAATTTTTAGAATTCAGTCTTCAAGGGAATATTAGTTTCCTAATTTTAAATTGGGAGTGGCTACAATAATAAAAATTAATTCTCAAATTCCTTCTTGAGTCTAACTTATAAAATGAAATGTCATGGCAGTGTTGAAAATGCTGTTTTGAATTATGTAAAAAAATTATATTGATTGTACATAGTTCAGTAGACATTAGATTGGTATCATTACCTGAATATGACCAATGTCACATACATACATTTCTCTTCTTTACTATGTTATCATTGCTATATGGCTTAAAGTTTCCCTTTTTGTACCATTTTGCCTAATGGTTCTCGTTATTTTCTACTTTTTAAGAGACGAATTTGCTTTCTGAGATTTGTATGAAATCATATAGCTAATCTGAATATAGGCATACCTCATTTTATTGTACTTCATTGTGCTTTGCAGATACTGTGTTTTTTGTTGTTGTTTGTTTGTTTGTTCTTAAAAACTGATTCCCTGGTAGCTCGATTGGTAAAGAATTTGCCTGCAGTGCAGGAGATCTGGGTTCAATCCCTGGGTCAGGAAGATCCCCTGGAGAAGGAAATGGCAAACCACTCCAGTATTCTTGCCTGGAAAATCCCATCGACAGAGGAGCCTGGTGGGCTACAGTCCATGGGATTGCAAGAGTTGGAAACGACTTAACGACTAAACCACCACCTCAAATTGAAGGTTTGTGGCAACCCTGTTACCCAGCAAATGTATATGGGCACCATCTTCCAACAGCACTAGTTTTCTTTTATTTTAATTGAAGTATGCTTGATTGACAATGTGGTATTGCAGCACTATTTTTCAATTGAGGTGTGTAGGTTGTTTTTTAGACATAATACTGTTGCAGACTTAGTAGACTAAATTACAGTGTAAACGTAAGTTTAATATGCACTGGGGAACCAAAAAAAATATGCGACTCATTTTATTGCTGTTTGTATTACTGTGATGGTCTGTAACTAAACCCACAGTATCCACGAGGTAAGCCTGTCTACTCATTTGAATTTACATAGAACATTGGAACTCTTAAATTAGAACATATTAAATGTTGAAACTTTTACTGTGGACATGCTGGATACAACTAATGTAGAGTGGAAGTTGGGCAGTAAGCTGCTCTGACAGAAAAACCAAGATTTCACAGCTGCTTATTGCTCTTCTGTCTACAGTGTTCTTGTCACATATCTTCATGCCCAAGTCATTACTCCCATTAGCAGTTGTTGTTTTATTTTTTTCCCCCTAGGAAACCTTACCAATTGCCGCAGCCAGAAATAGATCTTTCACCTTTCCCGCCCCACACACACCCCCCACACCAGAACCATTTTTGTTTGTTTGTTTGTTTTTCCTTTACCTCTCTTTTTGCATATGTTACTGTATAATTTTCTTGATTTGAATGTCTATCATAGATTTCATACTAGATTATCAATTCCTGGGCAGGTAGAATTTGCATCCAATTTTTCTTTCCAGACCACCCCCCTCCCATTGTTACTCACATCGCATGTTAGTTTTTTGGGGTTACCTTAACAAATTACCAGAAATTTAGTGGCTTCAAGCAGCAGAAATGTATTCTTTCCCAGTTATGGAAGTCAGTAGTCCAAAATAAAGGTGTCAGCAGAGGCACCAAAAGACTAGGAGTACCTGGGCCAACCAGAACTCAAAGAGGCAGGAAAAAATACTCTCCTGGAGCCTCCATAGGTTGTGGTGTCCCAACCTCTGTCTCCATCACCCCAAGGCCTTCCCCACACTGTACCAGTCATTGGATTTAGGGTTTATCCTAAATCTAGAATGATCTACTCTCAAGATCCTTAATTTAATTATATTGCAATTTAATTATACCTATAAAGGGCCTTTTCCCAAATAAGGTCATATTAATAACTTCTAGGGGTTAAGATATGGAAATATCAATATGTATGTTTGTTGATATACACACAGCACATATGAATATAGAATTTTGGGAAAAAAACACTGAATAGTTTCCTTGAGGAATATCACATTCAACTTTGCAAATTATCACAAACTTTATTGCTTAAACAACCATTTATTATTTCAGTTTTTGTAGATCAGGAGTCTAGCCTGGACTTAGCCAGATCTGTGCTCAGGGTTTACAATTAAGGTCTTGGCCAGGGCTGGGGTCTCACGTGAGGCTCAGGTTCATTTCCAAGCTCACTTGGTTGTTGGTACATTTTACTTCCTTGCAACTGTGTTATTCACAGTGATATGATGCTATGTGGCTGTCAGGAAAGCATCTATGATCTTGAGAGAAGGCCTCAATGTTTTTAAACATTAATGTTTAAATGTTTTAAACTGTTAAGACAGGGCCACTCAGGATTATCTACTTCTTACTTAAAGTCACTTACTTGGGTCTGTAATTTTGTCTGAAAATCCCTTCACCCTTGCTACCTAACCTAATCATGGGGGTAACCCCCAGGAAGAGGACAGCATAGATTTTTGTGTACCGTGGGTATATATACTCTTTATTTTATTAAGATATTGCCCTGTCTTAAAGTTAAATGACTTTAAATTCCATATACTAGCTATTTCCAAAGATTCTTGGATGTATTTGACTATTCTTTTACCCTAGGGCAAAGCATCAGCCCCAACATGTCACGCCAGTGTCTAAAGTCTGATTTTAATGACTAGGTGAAAAAAAAAAGTAAAAAAAAAATTGAATGAAAACACTATATTTAAATGAGGCAGCAGATAAGCTTGGATAATAAACATGGCCACTGCCTGGATTGTGGGACATTAAAGCAGCCTGGCCCTGATAATACATTGTCTGTAAAAGATATCACAGGTGGGTCAGCCAGGATAGAAAGAGAAAGTTGCAAATGCCCTGATTAGAGAGGGTAGTAGAGACAGTAAAGTGTTAGTTGGGTTTACAGCAAATGAGAGGAAAGAGGGGGTGGGAGGTTATGAATGTTTGCCTCATCCTTGCCTCCTGCAGTTAATTTCACTTTCCCTCAAACTTGGTTGTTTGATCCATATCACTTGATGGAACAGAGATATCAGTAGGTTTCATCCTGAAGAAAATGATTGCAGTAATAGTCACCTGGAGTGTAAGGGACAAAGTAGGGAGCAGAGAGACAACTTAAAAGATACTGCAACAATCCTGGGAAAAGAGACATGTTCTCTCATAAGAGGTGCCTTAAAAACTGCTGCAACAAAGTCCTATGCAAGCTTAGACAGGCACTTGGGGACAGACACTGGGCTTCCCTGGTGGTTCAGACAGTAAAGAATCCACCTGCAATGCAGGAGACTCGGGAGACGTAAGTTTGATCCCTGGGTTGGGAAAATCCCCTGGGGAAGGAAATAGCAACCCACTCCAGTATTCTTGCCTGGAAAATCCCATGGACAGAGGAGCCTGGTAGGCTACAGTCTGTGGGGTTGCAAAAGAGTTGGACATAACTTAGCAACTGAGCATACACTTGAACTGTCTATGAACTGGGAAAGGAGGAAGGGAGTGCTTTCCATGGGAGCAGATGATTATGCTATTTGGGCTGATTTACACACACGAAGGCAGCCTTGCTGCGAGTAAAGGAAACACATGTGTAATGATACAAACATCAGAAAGTACCTGGTTCCTTTGTAGCATATTGAATTGTCTACTGAGGCTGGAACAATGGTTATATGAAGAGTTGCAATCAGATAGAAGTCTTGCATGCCAGGACATTTGGACTTTGCTTGGTAAGCAATAGTGAGCCATTCCAAAGTCATGTGCTCATCTTATTTAATATGAATTTCATTGCATATTCCATATTTATTATGCTGACAGTGTCAGAATGGCATCAGATAGGGTAAAAGTCTTGAATACTATTAAGTTGTTATTTAAATTTAGAGCCTGCTGTGGTTATCATCATTTATTGTTAGTAGTAGTAGTAATAATAAACCCTAATGTGCTTTTGGTCACTGTGGCTCTTCTTGAAAGTGAAAGTGTTAGTTGCTCAGTTATGTCCTACTCTTTATCACCCCATGGACTGTAGCCCACCAGGATCCTCTCATGGAATTCTCCAGTCAAGAATACTAGAGTGAGTAGCCATGCCCTTCTCCAGGAGATCTTCCCAACCCAGGGATTGAACCCGAGTCTCTTGTATTACAGGCAGGTTATTTACCACTCACACCACCTGGAAAGCCCTGCGGCTCTTCTTAAGAGTAGACACTGGAGTGGGTAGCCATTTCCTTCTCCAGGGGATCTTCCCCACCCAGGGATCAAACCCAGGTCTCCTGCATTGCAGGCAGATTTCTTAACATCCGAGTCACCAGGGAAGCCCCTAAGAGTAGATAAAACATTTAATTAACAACCAGTCCTTAATAAAATAGATTTTAAGTATGCTCTTACGTATATATTGTACTTTCATTGTTGTCTAGTCCAGTGTGAAGAACATACTGATGGGGGAAAAAAAAAAAAAACAAGTGCAGCAAAGTTTGAATTTGAGTGGGTTTGCATTAATTTGAAAGCCTATAAAGAAGATGATGCATGCAAGTGATTTGCTTAAAATGAAAAACACAAAAGCCATGGTCTCTAAGCAATTCTAATTACTAGAAAACTAAATTATTTCTTATTAGCTTAATAGGCCAAAAATCTGTGCTTATAAGAACTCCATTCATTTTAGAAATTGTACAAAGAGATTTTCTCCAAATTGCAAACATGAAAAAATAATGATTAATGACTGTGCTTTGTTTTCATTTTTAAATCAAATTCACATTTGAGGAAGACAGAAGACTTGCAGTTCCTCAGCCATTGTGATGTATTTGAGTTCTTCAAAAAGTTTGCTGTGTTCCCTTTTACATTTGAATTTTGTGGTGTACTTGGGGCAGGAATGGTAAGTCTAGCATGAAAAACATGGTCGCAGTAATGACTCCAGGAGAAATTGAGGTGAGACTATATAAATAAATGATCTCTACAAAACTAATAATCATGAAAGATCATGAAAACACATAAAGACAAAGTCTATTATGCTTTCCTTCTTTGGAAGGAATGATGCTAAAGCTGAAACTCCAGTACTTTGGCCACCTCATGCGAAGAGTTGACTCATTAGAAAAGACTCTGATGATGGGAGGGATTGGGGGCAGGAGGAGAAGGGGACGACAGAGGATGAGATGGCTGGATGGCATCACTGACTCGATGGACATGAGTCTGAGTGAACTCCGGGAGTTGGTGATGGACAGGGAGGCCTGGCGTGCTGCGATTCATGGGGTCGCCAAGAGTCGGACACGACTGAGTGACTGAACTGAACTGATTATGCTTTCCAGGTAGGCTATGTATTTTGAAGGTGGTATTTCAGTTCTGATAGGAGTTAGTTAAGAGATTATCTCAGAAGTGTTTCATGAACCATTTAACTGTTGACTGTGCATATAGAAAGGGAAAAGAAATCGCCATCTGTTGTATTCCAACTATGTCTAAGCACTCTGCTAGGTTATTTTCATGCTTTGTATTATATAATCTCTATATTAATAAGATATCCTCATTTTACATATGAGGGCCTAAATTTCATAAATGTTAAGATGTCTGATGGTTCACAGCCAGTAAGTTGTAGATCAGTACATAGAACCTACATATATTTGATTTCAGATTTCATGCACTTTATATTATACCAAGCTATCTCTTTCCAGAAAGATGGTCTATCTTTCCCTATGACAGAAAAGAATAAAAGATATGGCTGATTGTACCAATAAGACTCAATGAAATGTACCCCAGCTTCATTTAAATTTTATTTGTTTTCATAGAACTTTCTTATATTGATATTCTCATACTAAATTTTTGGGTCTTTTATTTTTTCTTCCAACAATTTTGGAATGAGAAAAGGGATGATTTCTCATCAGTTTGCCTCTTTGGTCCTAAGTTTTCAGAATAGGCTGCTTCACTAATTCCTTTATCAAACCTAATTGGTACCCCTGAAGGATTAATATTTGTATTGTACTGTATAAAGCAGACAACATCTTTTTTTTAATAAAGTTTATTTATTTGTGTGTGTGTTGGTTTCTGCAAAACATCAGCATGAATCAGCCATAGGTATACCTATGTCCCCTCCCTCTTGAACCTCCCTCCCACCTCCTTCCCCATCCCACCCCTCTAGGTTGTTACAGAGCCCTGGTTTGAGTTCCCTGAATCATACAGCAAATTCCCATTGGCTATCTATTTTACATATGGCAATGTGAGTTTCCAAGAAGCCAGCATCTTTGTGTACCACATGTATAAGTGCCAGTGTAATAGATCGTTGCAATTAGTTTGCACATTTTGGATCTTATATTTATATCTAATCAGGTGTATTCTTTCTGGTTAATTGGTGATTCACAAAATCTGTGTCCTCTTTGTGAATTATCAATAATTAAAAGTATGAAAAAATCTCAAGCTGTTATTTTAAATTTAGTCTTGATATTAACTAAGTAGAGGTGGTAGAAATAAATAGATTTTAATCTAATCTAAATAGCAAATTTTTGCTTCTGAAATAACTCAATAATAGTGAATTACCTCAAACAATTATGTTTATTCAAAATAAATTTTAAACAAATCTATACATTTTAAAATATGTACTTGGCTTTGTCAGAAATAGCAATGAATTTTCTTAAATTGTAGTAGATATTTTAAGGGAAACAATTGGTTAGATATCTGATTAGTAGGTGTTTATAAAGTGTTCTTTTCTGATTAAAATAATTCTAAATAAAATTTCTCTGATCATTACTTATTTTATCACAGAAATAGCAAAGGTTAGGCCAAGGCCTCTTCAGTCCAGAGTTATGAATGGCTTTATTTATCTGTATATGTCTATTTTGAAGGATTCATTGATTTTTTTCCTATTATAATTTTAATTTTGTGAAACATGGAATTATCAGCTATATATATTTTAAAAGTGTGTGACAACTATTTTAATATGGTTCTTGAAATTCAATATATTAGCTACTGAAATATCTTGTTTAGTACTCAATGGGTGCAATTTACTTAAAGGTATCAAAGCAGAGGATGAGATGGTTAGATAGCAACGGTGACTCAAGGGACATGAATTTGAGCAAACTCTGAGAGATAGTGGAGGACAGAGGAGCCTGGCATGCTGCAGTTCATGGGGTCACAGATTCGGACACAACTTAGTGACTGAACAACCAAGGTATATGGGGGCTTCCCTGGTGACTCAATGGTAAAGAACCCATCTGCCAATGCAGGACATGTGGGTTGGGTCCCTCATTTGGGAAGATCCCCTACAGAAGGGAATGGCAACCCACTCCAGTGTTCTTGCCCTGGAAGTTCTCATGGACCGAGGAGCCTGCTGGGCTACAGTCCATGGGGTGAAAGAGTCAGACATGACTTAATGACTAAACAAAAAAAACCACCACCAAGGTATATACAGTGAACAGAGCTTCACAAGAAACTGAGGTGCCTTTTAAGGATCATCTTCTACAAGTAATTAACTTAGGGTTAGCTCTCTTACTTGCCTTTGGTCCATGACAAAACCAGCTATAACTCTGCAGTCAGAATTCACCGAATGATATGCCTGTGGCTTGAGAGAGACAATGAGCTTCTGTGTGTAATTGGAAAACAGAGCTTGGTCCTCAGGAAGAGCAAAGTTCTGGGTTACAGACTTAATTTCCAAAAAGCAAAAGCCATTCACAGTGGAAGCTGCCTGAGTCTCAATTCAATGTGGGGAACAGTTACTCTGTACCTATCAAATGTAATACACTGTGTTAGGCACCAAGAAATTTTAAAAAATGAGTTTCATGTATTCTCTGCTCTTAAAAAATCTTTCCTTTCCATTAATGGAGAATTATGGCAATTCTGAGAATGAAGAAAATATCCACTCTCCATATTACTCTTGCAAACGTCTGAAAACTGGAAATAATCATAGAAGAAATAACTCAAGTAGTATCTTTAAAATATGTACAAACTTAAAAAATTATATCAGTATTTATTACACCTTGAAATCAATTCCAAAGAAAATGCTCTCTGTTACAAGAGATTTTCAGCCAAGCTACTTTTTTTTTTTAAGAATATCAATCTTCCTAAGTCATTTATATTGACTAGAAATCAATACTCCAGTAATAATTTTAGGCTTCATATTAATATAATACACAACTGTAAGTCAGTGTTATACAACAGAAGTAATTTATAAAATTCTACTTCAGGTCATTGTTTCCACTGCCCTACTCCTGACTCCATTCAAGATTTATGGAAGCATACTGTTTCTCATGCTGTCTGGCTCTGTATCCGTCATGAAAATTTAGTGGGGATTTCAAAGGGTGTCACATGAAATTCATAGTGTGGTACATGAAGGATATTTCAGGTTATGAGTATGGAATTGTGAAAAGAGTGACTGTGAAACTATTCAAAGTAATGGACTGACAGACTTAGATTTCCATGATAAATATATCCTAATCAAAAGAGCTAAACAAATTTAGCTTAAACCTCATAAGTTATTAAATTAAATCTGCTGAAGGAGAGCATCTAAGTTTTCTATCCAGATAACTTATACATTTGTAAACCACACACCATAAGAAATATAGTAGAGATTTAAGAGTATGTAGATTGATTATTTCAGTTATTATTTCTATAAAGAAAAAATTCTAGAAAAGAACTGTATCCTACCTTAAATATAAAGCCCAAACTTCATATTCAGATTCCAGAAGAAGCCAGAGAAGTTAAGGCCACAGGCTATACATTCAGATTTAAAAATCAACATTAAATTAAGAGAAAGACAATGTTTATAGAAAACTTTAGCTACCAAAAAAGAGGTGTGGCACTAGTGGTAAAGAACCTGCTTGCCAATGCAGGAGACATAAGAGACTTGGGTTCAATCGCTGGATAGAGAAGATCCCCTGGAGAAGGGAATGGCAACCCACTCTAGTATTCTTGCCTGGATGATCCCATGGACAGATGAGCCTGGTAGGCTACAGTCCATAGGGTTGCAAAGAGTCACACATGACTGAGTCACTTAGTACACAGGAATCATCTGCCCAATTATTTTCAAGCACATGTCATAGTATTATTAATTTGTCTTTAGCAATTATTTTTCTATATTCCCAATATCGCTAATTGATTTCTGTGCATATTGAATGTTGTGAATCATAGATTCAAGTGTTCACTTTTTGCCCCTCATATATATATTTTTTTACCCCTCATGTTTTTACCTGTTTTCCAGATGAATAGAAAGTTACAAACTGTTTAAATATCAAAGTTATTTTAAAATTTAAAGCACAGACATAGACAAATTTAGAGCTTATTTTTACCTACCTGTGAATGCATTTTTACATGATATAATATGTTATTTTTTTTTTGTTTTAAGAGAACCTATTGAGATGCAAGAATTTTAAAGTTATCAAGTATAATTTCCATAACATAAAATATTCAATTTTCTATTTCTAGAAGTTGTGGTTAGGGCCACATTTCGGTCATTTGGTTTTATTATGAATACTGATGTCCCTTCTAATACTGTTTTTAGTGCTACCATTTATTGAACACCATTCAATTTGAGCACTGTCCTAGACATATTGATATATTAGAATTGTCACAAGTATAAGAGATAGATGGTGTTATTTTTCAGGTGAAGCAATTTTGACTCAGGAATTTGTCTCAAATTATATAGCAGTAAAATGGCAGAACCAGTCTTCAAACCTAAATCTCTCAACTCTTCACTAGGGAATTTTCACAAATGTTTGAAAAATGTTTATTGTTCTAGGAGCAAATGTTGAAGAGGGATATTTACAAAATTTTTCAGAGTCCCGGAAAAGGGGAGAATATCTACAAGTGGACTTTCAGAAATCTGAGATTATTCATGATGTGTCTTTGGCCAAGGGCTGGGATACACACATGTAAGACAAGGATACACAGGATTAATACAAGTGCCCAATGTGTAGATAGAAGTTGAATGGTGATAGCAGAGTTAATACAGTGTTGGAAGACATTGGAGCTGTCTTACAAGTCAAAACTCAGTATCCTTTAGAAGAAGACAACATATTTCAGACCGCTTACAGTGTCAGTCACAATTTCTGCATAACAGAAAATTTATGAGACCTACCATAAAGCAGAGAAGTATGGTCCTAATTTAAAGAAACAGGCCCAGAGATTACTCTAATATTGAAACAAGCAGTTATGCATGTTAAGGGAAAAGAAGATCATAATAAATGACTAGATGGATTATCTCAGGAGTGAAAAGGAAAATATTCAAAAGAATAAGATAGAAAATGCGGAACTGAAAATTACAATATCTAAAAAGCAAAATCTTAGCAACAGGTTGAAGACTACAGGAAAAAAAAGTAAGTGAGCCTGAAGATTGAGCAATAGAAATTATCCATTATTAAGAAAAGATAAAGATTTGGCTGAAATGGAAACTCAGTGATACATGAAAGTGTTAGTCGCTCAGTCGTGTCTGACTCTTTATGACCCTATGGACTGTAGTCTGCCAGGCTCCTCTGTCCATGGAGTTCTCCAGGCAAGAATACTGGAGTGGGTTGCCATGCCTTTCTCCAGGGGATCTTCTTGATCTAGTAATCAAACCTGGGTCTCTTGTATAGCAGGCAGATTCTTAACCATCTGAGCCAGCAGGGAAGCCCCATTACTGTCATTTAAATTAAGACATTAAAAATTATATCGTACTCAGGCCTCATTCAGAATTTGCCAAGTTCCCCAACAGTGTCTCTTTTACTTTCTGATCTAGAATATCTTACAGTGCATTTAGTTGTCACATACTTTTAGATTTCTTCAATCTGTAACAATTCTTCATTTTCACACCATTTTCCACTCTCTTGACAGTTTTTTGTTGAAGAATTCAGGTCTTATAATTCTGCAAGATGTGTTTTTACCTTGATATATCCAACACTTAATCATGTTACCATTCAAGCCATTCATTTTTGGAAGAAGTGATAGTAAAGTTTTCTATGAATTGCATCATTAAAACATTTACTCATATATTTATTAATGTAAACCTTGAAACATGGATTGATATCTTGTTCTGTGGGGCATATCCGTTAATATCATTATTTAACTTTAGATGTAAATTCCGACCAACCTGTCTAGAAGGAGTCCCATCATACTGAATCCTATGTTCATTTGAGCACTTCTGAGCATTTCTGTTACTTTGGGATATTCCAGGTTCAACTTGTAGTTTCTTTGCCTTAGGTATGGAATAGCTATTTCTACAAGGATCTCTCTCTCTCTCTCTTTTTTTTTTTTTTTTTTTTTTTTTTGGTGAATAGTATCAGAAAACTGAGACCTGGGTACTAGATGTGCTGATTGCTACTGAAGTGTCACTGCTTCTAAATCCTGTCTGTAGACAGAGCTAGGTAATATATATGCATATACATACAAATACAGACATCCATGTGAAACAAACATTACATTTTTATGCTAAATCAATCAAGTTAGTTTATCACGGTAACCAAAGAGATCAGATTAAAATAATAGGATAATTTCATTATATGCAAAAGAAAATAAAACCATTTAGAGGAGCTACCCCACCCCCGATGTCAGGGGCGGGGCTGAGATGAGCAACCCCAGGACCAAGGAGCAGCAGCTGCATGGGACTCAGGAGGGCTGAGAGGAGCTACTCCACATTCAAGGTAAGTAGGAGCGGCCTTGAGGTAAGGAGCAGCGGCTGTGCTTTGCAGGGGAAACCCAAGTAAGATGGTAGGTGTTGTGAGAGGACATCAGAAGGCAGACCCACTGAAACAATAATCACAGAAAAATAGTCAATATGATCACATGGACCACAGTCTTGTCTAACTCAGTGAAACTAAGCCATGCCGTGTGGGGCCACCCAAGACAGACGGATCATGGTGGCGATGTCTGACAGAATGTGGCCCACTGGAGAAGGGTATGTTAAAAACTTGAGTATTCTTGCCTTGAGAACCCCATGAAAAGTATGAAAAGGCAAAATGATAGGATACTGAAAGAGGAACTCCCCAGGTTGGTAGGTGCCCAATATGCTACTGGAGATCAGTGGAGAAATAACTTCAGAAAGCAAGGAGCCAAAGCAAAAACAATACCCAGTTGTGGATGTGACTGGTGACAGAAGCAAGGTCCGATGCTGTAAAGACCAATATTTCACAGGAACCTGGAATGTCAGGTCCATGAATCAAGGCAAATTGGAAGTGGTCAAACAGGAGATGGCAAGAGTGAACGTCAACATTCTAGGAATCAGTGAACTAAAATGTACTGGAATGGGTGAATTTAACTCAGATGACCATTATATCTACTACTGTGGGCAGGAATCCCTTAGAAGAAATGGATTAGCCATCATGGTCAACAAAAGAGCCCGAAATGCAGTACTTGGATGCAATCTCAAAAACGATAGAATGATCTTTGTTTGTTTCCAAGGCAAACCATTCAATATCACAGTAATCCAAGCCTATACCCCAACCAGTAACAATGAAGAAGCTGAAGTTGAACGGTTCTATGAAGACCTACAAGAACTTTTAGAACTAACACCAAAAAAGATGCCCTTTTCATTATAAGAGACTGGAATGCAAAAGTAGAAAGTCAAGAAACACATGGAGTAACAGGCAAATTTGGCCTTGGAATATGGAATGAAGCAGGGCAATGGCTAATAGAGTTTTCCCAAGAGAACGCACTGGTCATAGCAAACACCCTCCTCCAACAACACAAGAGAAGACTCTACACACGGACATCACCAGATGGTCAACACTGAAATCAGATTGATTATATTCTTTGCAGCCAAAGATGGAGAAGCTCTATACAGTCAGCAAAAACAAGACTGGCAGCTGACTGTGGCTCAGATCATGAACTCCTTATTGCCAAATTCAGACTTAAATTGAAGAAAGTAGGGAAAACCACTAGACCATTCAGGTATGACCTAAATCAAATCCTTTATGATTATATAGTGGAAGTGAGAAATAGATTCAAGGGACTAGATATGATAGATAGAGTGCTTGATGAACTATTGACAGAGGTTCGTGATATAGTACAGGAGACAGGGATGAAGACCATCCCCACGGGAAATAAATGCAAAAAAGCAAAATGGCTGTCTGAGGAGGCCTTACAAATAGCTGTGAAAATAAGAAAAGCAAAAAGCAAAGGAGAAAAGGGAAGATATAAGCATCTGAAAGCAGAGTTCCAAAGAATCACAAGGAGAGATAATAAAGCCTTCCTCAGCGATCAATGCAAAGAAATAGAGGAAAACAACAGAATGGGAAAGACTAGAGATCTCTTCAAGAAAATTAGAGATACCAAGGGAATATTTCATGCAAAGATGGGCTCAATAAAGGACAGAAGTGGTATGGACCTAACAGAAGCAGAATATATTAAGAAGAGGTGTCAAGAATACAGAGAAGAACTGTACAAAAAAGATCTTCATGACCAAGATAATCATGATGGTGTGATCACTGACCTAGAGCCAGACATCCTGGAATGTGAAGTCAAGTGGGCCTTAGAAAGCATTACTATGAACAAAGCTAGTGGAAGTGATGGAATTCCAGTTGAGCTATTTCGAGTCCTGAAAGTTGATGCTGTGAAAATGCTGCACTCAATATGCCAACAAATCTGGAAAACTCAGCAGTGGCCACAGGACTGGAAAAGTCAGTTTTCATTCCAATCCCAAAGAAAGGCAATGCCAAAGAATGCTCAAACTACCACACAGTTGCACTCATCTCACACACTAGTAAAGTAATGCTCAAAATTCTCCAAGCCAGGCTTCAGCAATACGTGAACCGTGAACTTCCAGATGTTCAAGCTGGTTTTAGAAAAGACAGAGGAACCAGAGATCAAATTGCCAACATCTGCTGGATCATGGAAAAAGCAAGAGAGTTCCAGAAAAACATCTATTTCTGCTTTATTGACTATGCGAAAACATTTGACTGTGTGGATCACAATAAACTGTGGAAAATTCTTCTAGAGATGGGAATACCAGACCACCTGACCTGCCTCTTGAGAAATGTGTATGCAGGTCAGGAAGCAACAGTTAGAACTGGACATGGAACAACAGACTGGTTCCAAATAGGAAAAGGAACACATCGAGGCTGTATATTGTCACCCTCCTTATTTTACTTATATGCAGAGTACATCATGAGAAACACTGGGCTGGAAGAAGCACAAGCCGGAATCAAGATTGCCAGGAGAAATATCAAGAACCTCAGATATGCAGATGACACCACCCTTATGGCAGAAAGTGAAGAGGAACTAAAAAGCCTCTTGATGAAAGTGAAAGAGGAGAGTGAAAAAGTTGGCTTAAAGCTCAACATTCAGAAAACGAAGATCATGGCATCTGGCCCCATCCCTTCATGGGAAATACATGGGGAAACAGTGTCAGACTTTATTTTTCTGGGCTCCAAAATCACTGCAGATGGTGACTGCAGCCATGAAATTAAAAGACGCTTACTCCTTGGAAGGAAAGTTATGCCCAAGCTAGATAGCATATTGAAAAGCAGAGACATTACTTTGCCAACAGAGGTCCATCTTGTCAAGGCTATGTTCATGTATGGATGTAAGAGTTGGACTATGAAGAAGGCTGAGTGCAAAAGAATTGATGCTTTTGAACTGTGGTGTTGGAGAAGACTCTTGAGAGTCCTTTGCACTGCAAGGAGATCTAACCAGTCCATTCTGAAGGAGATTAGCCTTGAGGTTTCTTTGGAAGGAATGTTGCTAAAGCTGAAACTCCAGTACTTTGCCACCTCATGTGAAGAGTTGCCTCATTCGAAAAGACTCTGATGCTGGGAGGGATTGGGGGCAGGAGGAGAAGGGGACGACAGAGGATGAGATGGCTGGATGGCATCACTGACTTGATAGAATTGAGTCTGAGTGAACTCCGGGAGTTGGTGATGGACAGGGAGGCCTGGCGTGCTGCAATTCATGGGGTTGCAAAGAGTCGGACACGACTGATAGACTGAACTGAACTGAACTGAACTGAAGGGATGTACCATGAGTAAAAAGGACTGAAATTAGTATATAGCAGAGTAGCAATATACAAGTTTAATATAGAAAGCCAACTGTATTTACATATGCTAACAATGAATAATTAGATAATGAAATTTAAGAAATTACATTCCAGTTGCAATAGCATAAACATAAAATACTCAGGAACAAACTCAAATGACATAAAGATTTGTATAGCAAGATTCCTATCTTGTTGCTGAGAGAAAGAAGACCTAAATTAATACAGTATTACATGTGTTAATGGAAAAGAACAGTCAAAATTAAGATGTTAACTTTTCCTGGGAAATCTGTAGATTCAGTGAAATCTCAGTCAGAATCTTAAAAACTTTTCGGGTAGATTTTGACAAATGGATTTTAACATCTATATGGAAATGAAAGCTAGAGAATGGTCAAAGTAATCTTGAAAAAATTGTGCAAATTTAGTAGACTCACACTACCTAATTTCAAGATCTATTATAAAGCTACATAATAAAGGGTCTTCCCTGGTGGCTCAGATGGTCAGGAATCTGCCCATATGTGGGAGACCCAGGTTTGATCCCTGGATCAGGAAGATCCCCTAGAGAAGGGAACGGCTACCCACTCCAGTATTTCTGCCTGGAAAGTTTCACAGAAAGAGGAGCCTAGTGGGCTACAGCCCATGGGGTCGGAGAGTTGGACACAACTCAGCAACTAACACTTTCACATAATGACCATTATTTTTACTAATACTGAAAACCTGTAAAATATGAAGTGAATAAAATTACTAAAAGTTAAAAAAATACATGAAAAGGGACACTACAGCCTGGGGCAAAATATCTGCTGTAAGATGTATTTGACAAAGGATATATATCTGTAACGTACAAAGAAGTTTAACAACTCAATAATAAAACAACCTGATAAAAACTGACAAAAGGCTTCAAGTGAAACTTCACTAAAGAAACTGTATACAGGCAAATCAGATCAGATCAGTCGCTCAGTCGTGTCCGACTCTTTGCGACCCCATGAATCGCAGCATGCCAGGCCTCCCTGTCCATCACCAACTCCTGGAGTTCACTGAGACTCACGTCCATCGAGTCAGCGATAAGTACATGCAAATGTGCTAAACATATTTAAACTTGAAAGAAATGCAAATGAAAACTGCAGTGAAATGACTTCATGCCCTTTAAAATAAAAAATAATAAAAAGACCGACCATATCCAGTGTTGGCAAGCATGTGGAGACATTGGACTGCTCTTAAATTGTTTGTTGGGAGTGTAGGATAGAACAGCTATTTTGAAAAACTTTTGGATAATTTCTAATAAAAGTAAGCATAATACTACTTTATGACCAAAGAATTACACTTCTAGATACTCATCCAAGGGAAATGAAAACATAAGAAAATACTTTTGCAGAAAGGTTATAAGTGAAAATTTAAAATGACTAAAACATCCATTTGGTTCATAAATAACCAAATTGTTATATAGTCAAACAGTATACTGCTGCTGCTGCTGCTAAGTAGCATCAGTCGTGTCCAACTCTGTGCGACCCCATAGACGGCAGCCCATCAGGCTCCCCCACCCCTGGGATTCTCCAGGCAAGAATACTGTAGTGGGTTGCCATTACTGCTACCTGCTATTAAAATCACTGTGCTATGTGAGCTTAGTCACTCAGTCGTGTCTAACTTTGTGGCCCCATGGCTGGATACATCCTAAACACATTTTATTGAACTAAGCAACCAGAAACAAAATAATACTTACTATAGGTTTACCTTTATAATAAGTTCAATAACAGTTCTATCTCATCTATAGGATGGAAATCAGAACAGTGTGTATGATGAGTATCTTGATTGTGGTATTAGATTTATGGGAGTGTACATTTGGGCTTCTCAAATGGTGCTCAGTTGAGTTCAGTTCAGTCGCTCAGTTGTGTCCGACTCTGCAACCCCATGAATCGCAGCACACCAGGCCTCCCTGTCCATCATCAACTCCCGGAGTTCACTCAGACTCATGTCCATCGAGTTGGTGATGCCATCCAGCCATCTCATCCTCTGTCGTCCCCTTCTCCTCCTGCCCTCAATCCCTCCCAGCATCAGTCTTTTCCAATGAGTCAACTCTTCGCATGAGGTGGCCAAAGTAATGGAGTTTCAGCTATAGCATCATTCCTTACAAAGAAATCCCAGGGCTGATCTCCTTCAGAATGGACTGGTTAGATCTCCTTGCAGTCCAAGGGACTCTCAAGAGTCTTCTCCAACACCACAGTTAAAAGCATCAATTCTTCAGTGCTCAGCTTTCTTCACAGTCCAACTCTCACATCCATACATGACCACTGGAAAAACCATAGCCTTGTCTAGACGGACCTTTGTTGGCAAAGTAATGTCTCTGCTTTTCAATATGCTATCTAGCTTGGGCATAACTTTCCTTCCAAGGAGTAAGCGTCTTTTAATTTCATGGCTGCAGTCACCATCTGCAGTGATTTTGGAGCCCAGAAAAAGAAAAGTCTGACACTGTTTCCACTGTTTCCCCATCTATTTCCCATGAAGGGATGGGACCAGACACCATGATCTTCGTTTTCTGAATGTTGAGCTTTAAGCCAACTTTTTCACTCTCCTCTTTCACTTTCATCAAGAGGCTTTTTAGTTCCTCTTCACTTTCTGCCATAAGGGTGGTGTCATCTGCATATCTGAGGTTCTTGATATTTCTCCTGGCAATCTTGATTCCGGCTTGTGCTTCTTCCAGCCCAGTGTTTCTCATGATGTACTCTGCATATAAGTAAAATAAGGAGGGTGACAATATACAGCCTTGACGTGTTCCTTTTCCTATTTGGAACCAGTCTGTTGTTCCATGTCCAGTTCTAACTGTTGCTTCCTGACCTGCATACATATTTCTCAGAGGCAGGTCAGGTGGTCTGGTATTCCCATCTCTAAAAGAATTTTCCACAGTTTATTGTGATCCACACAGTCAAATGTTTTCACATAGTCAATAAAGCAGAAATTGATGATTTTCTGGAACTCTCTTGCTTTTTCCATGATGCAGCAGATGTTGGCAATTTGATCTCTGGTTCCTCTGTCTTTTCTAAAACCAGCTTGAACATCTGGAAGTTCACGGTTCACATATTGCTGAAGCCTGGCTTGGAGAATTTTGAGCATTACTTTACTAGTGTGTGAGATGAGTGCAACTGTGTGGTAGTTTGAGCATTCTTTGGCATTGCCTTTCTTTGGGATTGGAATGAAAACTGACCTTTTCCAGTCCTGTGGTCACTGCTGAGTTTTCCAAATTTGCTGGCATATTGAATGCAGCACTTTCACAGCATCATCTTTCAGGATGTAAAATAGCTCAACTGGAATTCCATCACTTCCACTGGCTTTGTTCATATTGATGCTTTCTAAGGCCCACTTGACTTCACATTCCAGGATATCTGGCTCTAGGTTAGTGAACACACCATCACAATTATCTTGGTCATGAAGATCTTTTTTGTACAGTTCTTCTGTGTATTCCTGCCACCTCTTCTTAATATCGGCTGCTTCTATTAGGTCTGTACAATTTCTGTCCTTTATTGAGCCCATCTTTGCATGAAATGTTCCTTTGGTATCTCTAATTTTCTTGAAGAGATCTCTAGTCGTTCCCATTCTGATGTCTTCCTCTATTTCTTTGCATTGATCACTGAGGAAGGCTTTCTTATCTCTCCTTGCTATTCTTTGGAACTCTGCATTCAGATGCTTATATCTTTCTTTTTCTCCTTTGCTTTTCGCTTCTCTTCTTTTCACAGCTATTTGTAAGGCCTCCTCAGACAGCCATTTTGCTTTTTAGCATTTATTTTCCCTGGGGATGGTCTTGATCCCTGTCTCCTGTACAATGTCACGAACCTCCATCCATACTTCATCAGGCACTCTATCAAATCTAGGCCCTTAAATCTATTTCTCACTCTCACTATAGAATCATAAGGAATTTGATTTAGGTCATACCTGAATGGTCTAGTGGTTTTCCCTACTTTCTTCAATTTAAGTCTGAATTTGGCAATAAGGAGTTCATGATCTGAGTCACAGTCAGCTCCTGGTCTTGTTTTTGTTGACTGTATCGAGCTTCTCCATCTTTGGCTGCAAAGAATATAATCAATCTGATTTCAGTTTTGACCATCTGGTGATGTCCATGTGTAGAGTCTTCTCTTGTGTTGTTGGAAGAGGGTGTTTGCTATGACAAGTGCATTTTCTTGGCAAAACTCTATTACTCTTTGCCCTTCTTCATTCCATATTCCAAGGCCAAATTTGCCTGTTACTCCATGTGTTTCTTGACTTCCTACGTTTGCATTCCAGTCTCCTATAATGAAAAGGGCATCTTTTTTGGTGTTAGTTCTAAAAGTTCTTGTACGTCTTCATAGAACTGTTCAACTTCAGCTTCTTCAGTGTTACTGGTTGGGATATAGGCTTGGATTACCGTGATCAGGAATTGTTTGCCTTGGAAATGAACAGAGATCATTCTCTCGTTTTTGAGATTGCATCCAAGTACTGCATTTCGGACACTTTTGTTGACCATGATGGCTACTCCATTTCTTCTAAGGGATTCCTGCCCACAGTAGTAGATATAATGGTCATCTGAGTTAAATTCACCCATTCCAGTACATTTTAGTTCACTGATTCCTAGAATGTTGACGTTCACTCTTGCCATCTCCTGTTTGACCACTTCCAATTTGCCTTGATTCATGGACCTGACATTCCAGGTTCCTGTGAAATATTGGTTTTTACAGCATCGGACCTTGCTTCTGTCACCAGTAACATCCACAACTGAGTATTGTTTTTGCTTTGGCTCCATCTCTTCATTCTTTCTGGAGTTATTTCTCCACTGATCTCCAGTAGCATATTGGGCCCCTACTGACCCTGGTAGCTCAGACGGTAAAGCGTCTGTCTACAATGTGGGAGACCCGGGTTCGAGCCCTGGGTTGGGAAGATCCCCTGGAGAAGGAAATGGCAATCCACTCCAGTTCTATTGCCTGTAAAATCCCATGGACAGAGGAGCCTGGTAGGCTACAGTCTATGGGGTCGCAAAGAGTCGGACACGACTGAGCGACTTCACTTCACTTCACTTCACTGACCTGGGGAGTTCCTCTTTCAGTATCCTATCATTTTGTCTTTTCATACTGTTCATGGGGTTCTCAAGGCAAGAATACTGAAGTGGTTTGCCATTCCCTCTCCAGTGGACCACATTCTGTCAGACCTCTCCACCATGACCAGCCCATCTTGGGTGCCCTCATGGGCATGGCTTAGTTTCATTGAGTTAGACAAGGCTGTGGTTCTAGTGTGATTAGACTGACTAGTTTTCTGTGATTATGGTTTCAGTGTGTCTGCCCTGTGATGCCCACTTGAAACACCTACTGTCTTACTTGGGTTTCTCTTACCTTGGACGTGGGGTATCTCTTCACGTCTGCTCCAGCAAAGCACAGCCACTGCTCCTTACCTTGGACGAGGGGTATCTCCTCACCACTGCCCCTCCTGACCTTGAACGTGGAATAGCTCTCTAGGCCCTCCTGCACCCGCGCAGCCACAGCTCCTTGAACATGGGGTTGCTCATCTTGGTCACCTCCCCTGGCCTGGGGCAGAGGGTCCTCAGGCGGGGGATAACTCCTTCAGGAGCTACAAGTGGTGCTTTGGGTAAAAAACCTACCTTCAAATGCAGGAGATGTGGGAGATGCTGGTTCTATCCCTGGGTCAGGAAAATCCCCTGGAGGAGGAAATGGCAACCCACTCCAGTATTCTTGCCTGGGAAGTCTCACGGACAGAGGAGCCTGGTGGGCTAGAGTCCATGGTGTCACAGAGTTGGACAAGACTGAGCACACATGCACACAACACACACATTTGCCAATACTCTTCAAATGGGAATATTAATGTATTCAAACTTTTTGCTTGATAAAAATATTATGAAGCACTGTATAAGATAGTTTTGGTAGTATAGAGGTGGCACAACCAAATTAAGATAATTTGAAGAGATTTAAATGAAGGAATTTTTACACAGTGTTTGCAGGGCTAAAACTGCTGGGCATACACACCAAGGAAACCAGAATTGAAAGAGACACATGTACCCCAATGTTCATCGCAGCACTGTTTATAATAGCCAGGGCATGGAAGCAACCTAGATGTCCATCAGCAGACAAATGGATAAGAAAGCTGTGGTACATATACACAATGGAGTATTACTCAGCCATTAAAAAGAATACATTTGAATCAGTTTTAATGAGGTGGATGAACCTGGAGCCTATTATACAGAGTGAAGTAAGCCAGAAAGAAAAATACCAATATAGTATATTAACGCATATATATGGAATTTAGAAAGATGGTAACAATAACCTTGTATGTGAGACAGCAAAAGAGACACAGATGTATAGAACAATTTTTGGACTCTGTGGGAGAGGGAGAGGGTGGGACGATTTGGAGGAATGGCACTGAAACATGTATAATATCATATAAAAAATAAAATAAATGCACCAGAGGATAGTGTAGTACTACAGGGCTACTAATAGTGGGGATCATTACTACCTGTAAGCAGTAACCCAGGAGAATGGGGATGAGAGATATTAAAGTGAGCAACACAGCCAGTCTGAAGTGACTCTAAGTGGAGGAAATCAGAAGAATAATATTTCTAACTCAATATCGTTTCTGCCTTCTCATTTGCCAGTGATTGGCAGCCAAGCCAAAGCAGAAGCCAGAGTGCAAGAGAACGTGTAGAAGCAGTCCATATAGGTTAGTCTTCTGGAGTTCAGAGAAGAATAAAGAGAATAATAAAATGTACATGTGGATGGCCAAAGAGAAATTATACTGTATAGCTATAGATAGAGATAAAGTCATTATAATTAAAATGGTTTCACTTATTTGTCCAAAAAGCTAAATGAAGAAGGATTGACTTCTAGAAAATTACAGTGTTTGTTGGGTGTAATTTTGGAACTTGGAGGACATATCCTCTGTGGATGTACAGACTAACAACCGTCTTATCTCTAGGTGTAGTCTGGTAGAGAGGGGCTACCTAAGGTATTGCCTACTGATCAAGCATTTGGATTTTCCAAAAGTTGTATTTGAAACATTATACCAACATGAGGAGAAATTGTCCTAGAGAAAACATGTTTGAGGAGATTCATAATGGCTGTTATTTTTATGGCCTTAAAGGATATCTTAGTATATAGATTTTAGTAGTATTCGTGATCACGAAAGCTTTCTGCTGGGTGACTTGGCAATGATAAATTCATTTTTTCAATTGTATCTAATTGAGAAAATATTGCAAAATATTTTTTCTACCAGAAGTACTTTGTCAAACAGTTTCGATTTGTGAAATATAGATGCTTTATTGTCATGTGTTCTTTTATTCATTACAAGGTACCTCATTTACAATGATAGAATCTCCTTTATGCATCCTTCACTCTGAACAGCTAATGCTGTTTATGGAAGTCCTTGTAAAACATACAGATGCCTTCCCCTTTTCTTTTTTTTTCCTTTTTACATTTCTATCTTATTTTGTGTATGACATTTGTATCAAGACATATACTACTTACTATGAAACTGTGGTGAATAACAGGACTGCATTCAAAGACAGATGCACATTAAAGTGAAAGAATTGCCTGGAAAATATCACATTGTTGATAGTTGCCTCACCATGTAAATGTTCTCTGCCAGACACAGGAAATTGTGGTATCATCCAACTATGTATCTGGTTTTCCAAGAGTCATTTTATTTTCTCTAAGGATTATAATGTAGTTCTGTATCTATTTAATTCAGAAATAATAGTGATAATTAAAAATTGTAGAACATTTTACAGTGTTCTTAACATACATTTTAATTGGTCCTCAAAAAATGATTATTAGATTATTTTTGTGTAGACATAATAAACATTTTCCCCATGGAAACCAGAATTAGAGGAGGATTTTTATACATAGTCATAAAGATAATCATAGCATTATGCCTTGATTTCTGACTCTGTAATGTTACATTATTTCTTGATCACTAGACTAAAATCTTTTCTCTTTGGAGAACTGCATTTATGTTTTCCTGAGTCTTTGATATCTCTAGGTACGTGTGTGGTCAGTCATGTCTGACTCTTTGTGACCTTGTGGACTGTAGCCTACCAGGCTCCTCTGTAGGTTGCCATTTCCTTCTCCAGTGGATGTTCCTGACCTAGGGATTGAACTCGAGCCTCCTGAATCTCCTGCATTGACAGGCAGATTCTTTACCACTTAGCCACTAGGGAAGCCTATCTCTAGGGCTGAGTGATAAGAAATCAACCAGAGTCGAGGATGATAGAGAAGAGTATTTAAGAAGAATTTGCTTACAGCTGTGGGCCCACCTACTAGGAAAATATTAATATGTGAAAAGTAACTTGACCATCTTATCATTGACTTGAAATGCAGGAGGTATTAATAAGAAACCTGCACACAGATGTTTATAGCAGCTACATTTAACTTTGCCAAAACTTGAAAGTAACCAGGATGCCTTTCAATAGGTGAATTGTTTAATATACCATGATACATCCAGACAATGGGAACTTATTCAGAGTGAAAAAGAAATGAGCTCACTTTATATGAGTCTAACTGTATGATGTTCTGGAAAAGGCAACAGTATAGAGAGAGTAAATAGATCAGTGGTCACCGGTACAGAAGGAGAATGGAGAGGTTTATTCAATGTGCAGAGCACAGAGGATTTTTAGGTCACTTAAAATACTCTGTATGCTCTTATAATGATTAACACATGCCATTCTGCATGTGTTCAAACCCACAGAATGTATAAAATCGAGTGAACTGTGATGTAAACTATGAACCTTGTGTGATTATATGTCAGTATAGGTTCATCCTTGGTAAAATGTACCATTTGGTTAGTGATGTTGATAATGAGAGGGAAATGACGTATGTGGCAAATCTCTGCATTACCCTCTTAATTTTGTTTTAAACCTAAAACTGCTATTTAAAATGTCTTTAAAGATTAAAAACTAAGAATAAAAATTAACATAAAGCTTTAATTTTATAAGCATGATATTTTAGAGTAAATTTAATTAAAATTTTAAAACCTTTAAGGGCAATATATTAAACCTTTTTGGAGTGAAATTAAAGAAGGCCTAAATAAATGGAGATAAATAATTCTCATTGTAAAGACATGTTATTAAGAAGTCAGTTTTCTCCAAATTAATCTATAGTCAGTGTGGTCACAATAAAACCTGTACCATTGTTTTTGAAAATATAATTGTAATTTTTTTAAGTATTTTAAAACATTTTTATTGGAGTCTAGTTGCTTTACAATGTTGTATTAGTTTCCGTCTTTCAGCAAAGTGCATCAGTTCTACATATATCCACTGATTTTTTTAGATTCCTTCTCCATATGGGTCATTACATATAATAATAATAAAAAAAAGACCTCTTATCCAAAATATGTAGAGAAAATATAATTCAGTAAGAAAAAAACAATCCAGTTAAAAATGGCTGAAATTTTTGAGTGGGCATGTTATAAGCAAGAAAAGCTGAAATATTAACAAATATAGGCATGTGTTCTTCTCATCATTAATAAGCACAAAAAGTGAAATTAAATCATTCAAATATCCCTTGGATTAGCAAAATTTAAAATAATCAAAGTCATCCCAGATATAGAGCAAACAAAAATTTCTTAACACTGTTGTTAATATGATAAACTGTTCCAGTCAGTTAGGGATATCGTTTAGCATTATGTACTAAAATTCAAGATAAACATATACTCTGACCAAAAGTTCCACTTGTAGCTGTAGGCCTTGGGTAATCTAATACAGTTTAGTTCAGTTCAGTTCAGTCGCTCAGTCGTGTCCGACTCTTCGAGACCCCATGAATCGCAGCACGCCAGGCCTCCCTATCCATCACCAACTCGCAGAGTTCACTCAGACTCATGTCCATCGAGTCAGTGATGCCATCCAGCCACCTCATCCTCTGTCGTTCCCTTCTCCTCCTGCCCCCAATCCCTCCCAGCATCAGAGTCTTTTCCAATGAGTCAACACTTTGCATGAGGTGGCCAAAGTACTGGAGTTTCAGCTTTAGCATCATTCCCTCCAAAGAAATCCCAGGGCTGATCTCCTTCAGAATGGACTGGTTGGATCTCCTTGCAGTCCAAGGGACTCTCAAGAGTCTTCTCCAACACCACAGTTCAAAAGCATCAATTCTTCGGTGCTCAGCCTTCTTCACAGTCCAACTCTCACATCCATACATGACCACAGGAAAAACCATACCCTTGACTAAACGGACCTTTGTTGGCAAACTAATGTCTCTGCTTTTCAATATGCTATCTAGCTTGGGCATAACTTTCCTTCCAAGGAGTAAGTGTCTTTTAATTTCATGGCTGCAGTCACCATCTGCAGTGATTTTGGAGCCAAAAAAATAAAGTCTGACACTGTTTCCACTGTTTCCCCATCTATTTCCCATGAAGTGATGGGACAAGATGCCATGATCTTCGTTTTCTGAATGTTGAGCTTTAAGTCAACTTTTTCACTCTCCTCTTTCACCTTCATCAAGAGTCTTTTTAGTTCCTCTTCACTTTCAGCCATAAGGGTGGTGTCATCTGCATATCTGAGGTTATTGATATTTCTCCCAGCAATCTTGGTTCCAGCTTGTGCTTCTTCCAGCCCAGCATTTCTCATGATGTACTCTGCATATAAGTTAAATAAGCAGGGTGACAATATACAGCCTTGACGTACTCCTTTTCCTTTTTGGAACCAGTCTGTTGTTCCATGTCCAGTTCTAACTGTTGCTTCCTGACCTGCATACAGATTTCTCAAGAGGCAGGTCAGTGGTCTGGTATTCCCATCTCTTTCAGAATTTTCCAGTTTATTGTGATCCACACAGTTAAAGGCTTTGGCATAAGCCAATACTGGAGATCAGTGGAGAAATAACTCCAGAAAGAATGAAGGGAAGGAGCCAAAGCAAAACAATCTAATACAAATATGTGTCAAATATGGGCTTCCCTTGTGGTAAAGAATCCTCCTGCAATGCAGGAGACCTGGGTATGATTTCTGAGTTGAGAAGATCCTCTGGAGAAGGCAAGGCCTACTCACTCCAATATTCTGGCCTGGAGAATTCCATGGACTGTATAGTCCATGGAGTCACAAAGAGTCGGACTGTCCTTTTTTCGACCCCATCAATGGCAGCACGCCAGGCCTCCCTGTCCATCACCAACTCCAAAGTTTACTCAAACTCATGCCCATCGAGTTGATGATGCAATCCAACCATCTCATATTCTGTCATCTCCTTCTCCTCCTGCCCCCAATCTCTCCCAACATCAGTCTTTTCCAATGAGTCAACTCTTCCCATGAGTTGACCAAAGTCCTGGAGTTTCGGCTTTAGCATCACTCCTTCCAAAGAACGCCCAGGACTGATCTCCTTTAGAATGGACTGGTTGGATCTCCTTGCAGTCCAAGGGACTCTCAAGAGTCTTCTCCAACACCACAGTTCAAAAGCATCAATTCTTCAGTGCTCAGCTTTCTTCACAGTCCAACTCTCACATCCATACATGACCACTGGAAAAACCATAGCTTTGACTAGAAGGACCTTTGTTGGCAAAGTAATGTCTCTGCTTTTGATTATGCTATCTAGGTTGTTCATAACTTCTCTTCCAAGGAGTAAATGAAATTAGTGGAATTATTTCATGGCTGAATTTCATGGCTGCAATCACCGTCTGCAATGATTTTGGAGCCCCAAAAAATAAAGTCTGACACTGTTTCCACTGTTTTCCATCTATTTCCCATGAAGTGATGGGACCAGATGCCATGATCTTCGTTTTCTGAATGTTAAGCTTTAAGCCAACTTTTTCATTCTCCTCTTTAACTTTCATCAAGAGGCTTTTTAGTTCCTCTTCACTTTCTTCCATAAGGGTGGTGTCATCTGCATATCTGAGGTTATTGATATTTCTCCCAGCAATCTTGGTTCCAGCTTGTGCTTCTTCCAGCCCAGCGTTTCTCATCATGTACTCTGCATATAAGTTAAATAAGCAGGGTGACTATCTGTATATGTGTGTGTGTGTGTGTGTGTGTGTATATATATATATATATATATATATATATATATATATATATATAAATGTTCATATCAGTATAATTTTTAGTGGTTGCAAACAGAAAAAAAAAAAAAAACAAAAAAAACCCTAAATGTTCACAAACAGTAGAATGGACTGAGTGTGCCATATAATACAGTACTATCAGCAATGAAAATAAATGCCCTGGCATCGTGGATTATAACCTGCTTAATAGACACTTTAGGTATTTATAGTATAATTCCACTAATTTCATTTACATATATGTTTGCTACTGCTGCTGCTGCTAAGTCGTGTCAGTCGTGTCTGACTCTGTGTGACCCCATGGACTGCAGCCCTTCAGGCTTCTCCATCCATGGGATTCTCCAGGCAAGAACACTGGAATGGGTTTCCATTTCCTTCTCCAATGCATGAAAGTGGAAAGTAAAAGTGAAGTCACTCAGTCGGGTCTGACTCTTAGCGACCCCATGGACTGCAGCCTACCAGGCTCCTCCATCCATGGGATTTTTCCAGGCAACAGTACTGGAGTGGGGTGCCATTGCCTTCTCCGACATATATGTTTATATATACACAAAATTCAAAATCAAACAAATCTAGAAATATTTTTAAGGGATGCACACATTTTGAGATATGGGATATACATATTGGGTATCTGGATCCTGTTATTATTTCTTAACTGAGGTTATCCCTTATTGTATATATTGATATATTTTCTGTATGTGGTCATGTTTCATGATTTTAACATTGAGTATTTAACAATTAAGCTTCTTTAAGACTATTATATATTTTGTGAGCTTAGTATCTTATCTTTTATTCCAAATCATATATAAGCATTTGCTCACAGAAACATAGATTCAATAAGGTCAAATAAAAGTCAGGTTCACATATTTAAAAAAGAAGTAGTTTTGTGTTTCTCAGTTGTGACTATTATAATAATCAAACTCACCAATTACCTCCTACAGTTGAATAAGTGCAAATTGTTTGACATCCAAGGTAATCAAAAATAAGAATGGTAGCTGAAATTATCAGTAATTTTGCAGAGGTTGCAAGTAATAAGACTATCCAATAAACTTCATTTTCATAATAATGTGTGTATATGTATCACACAGAAGCTTTATTTTAAAGTTAGTAGCTTTTTAAAAAAATGTTAACACGAAATATATCTGGGGGCTTTGAATATTATTTGAAAGTAAAACATCATATATCTACTCCAAAGGAAAAATATGTATATACACATCCCCACACACACAACTCTGAAAATAGCCGTCAGATTTTCTTGGCCCATAGAAAAGCAACCTTAATGCTCTTATTGGCACACTACCAGGGACTTAAGCCATCAGGGACTATTTCAAGACTTATGCAGCTGTGATGATAACACTGAAAATAGAACAGAAATTGTATTTCCCTGAGAAAAAGTTGCATTCAATTTAAAATTTTTACACAAAGGTGTCTTAATGAGAATGAATGTACTATCCAATATACAGGCTTACAAATCATTTATTTAGGAATGGGCTGGTATCAGCATCTGCCAAACCTCCTCAGGTTTGGAGTGAACTGAAGGTAAATGAGAATGAAGGCCCGTTAAATCTATTGCCGGACCTTGTCTTCCTAATTTACAAATGCAAACCTATATTCTTTAAAAATTTCAATGACATTGCAAAGGCAAGTTATATCTCCAGGAAAAATAAATAAATCAGGTTCATTTGCAAATTCTCTCATGACCATGGTAAGGAGACCACAGAAAGAATCACAGCAGCTTACAGCTATAAGATAGAAAACTAGTTTTAGCAAAAGGTGGAACTAGGCATTGCTACCTTGGCCACTGAGAATAAGTAGCACGCTGGTATACAACTCGGGTGAAAAGAAGTTTTAGTTTCTGATCTCTGTGATCTCACATTATTGTCCCTTCAAATAAAGTTGACCTTTCCTAATTCCTGGTAGTAGGGAGAATGCCTCTGGAGTAGAACATTGTGAAAAGACTGATGGCATTTTAAAAGAACTGAATATTTTAAGGCATGAGCATTTTATGTAATAGAAGCAATCTTTAATTTCAAAACAGTCACCTGCTTGCTAAAAATAGGGACTCCTAGCAAGAAAGCGTCACACTGAATATAATTTCTATTGGTGTATTTTTAGTACACTGTATGATAAGTTGACTAATGGGGAACTTGAAAGCAGTATTTTAATGATGGGAAATTTTCAAGAGTCTTTAATTCTGAGAAGAATCCCCAAGCATTAATTCTATTAAGTAGGGAAAATGCAAGAATAATTCTTACCCCCAAAAAAACTTTTGCAGGATTTCATTCAGCGTATCTTACCTTTTGTTGAACAAAGTGTTACCGGTTTCATTATTTCTTTTTTTTTTTTTTTTCAATTAAAAATTTTTATTTTTTTTTTTTTATTTTTTATTTTTTTATTTTTTTTTAATTTTATTTTATTTTTAAACTTTACATAACTGTATTAGATTTGCCAAATATCAAAATGAATCCGCCACAGGTATACATGTGTTCCCCATCCTGAACCCTCCTCCCTCCTCCCTCCCCATTCCATCCCTCTGGGTCGTCCCAGTGCACCAGCCCCAAGCATCCAGTATCGTGCATCGAACCTGGACTGGCAACTCATTTCATACATGATGTTACACATGTTTCAATGCCATTCTCCTAAATCTTCCCACCCTCTCCCTCTCCCACAGAGTCCATAAGACTGTTCTGTACATCAGTGTCTCTTTTGCTGTCTCATACACAGGGTTATTGTTACCATCTTTCTAAATTCCATATATATGCGTTAGTATACTGTATTGGTGTTTTTCTTTCTGGCTTACTTCACTCTGTATAATAGGCTCCAGTTTCATCCACCTCATTAGAACTGATTCAAATGTATTCTTTTTAATGGCTGAATAATACTCCATTGTGTATATGTACCACAGCTTTCTTATCCATTCATCTGCTGATGGACATCTAGGTTGCTTCCATGTCCTGGCTATTATAAACAGTGCTGCGATGAACATTGGGGTACTCGTGTCTCTTTCCCTTCTGGTTTTCTCAGTGTGTATGCCCAGCAGTGGGATTGCTGGATCATAAGGCATGTCTATTTCCAGTTTTTTAAGGAATCTCCACACTGTTCTCCATAGTGGCTGCACTAGTTTGCATTCCCACCAACAGTGTAAGAGGGTTCCCTTTTCTCCACACCCTCTCCAGCATTTATTACTTGTAGACTTTTGGATCGCAGCCATTCTGACTGGTGTGAAATGGTACCTCATAGTGGTTTTGATTTGCATTTCTCTGATAATGAGTGATGTTGAGCATCTTTTCATGTGTTTGTTAGCCATCTTTATGTCTTCTTTGGAGAAATGTCTATTTAGTTCTTTGGCCCATTTTTTGATTGGGTCATTTATTTTTCTGGAGTTGAGCTGTAGGAGTTGCTTGTATATTCTCGAGATTAGTTGTTTGTCAGTTGCTTCATTTGCTATTATCTTCTCCCATTCTGAAGGCTGTCTTTTCACCTTGCTAATAGTTTCCTTTGATGTGCAGAAGCTTTTAAGGTTAATTAGGTCCCATTTGTTTATTTTTGCTTTTATTTCCAATATTCTGGGAGGTGGGTCATAGAGGATCCTGCTGTGATGTATGTCAGAGAGTGTTTTGCCTATGTTCTCCTCTAGGAGTTTTATAGTTTCTGGTCTTACGTTTAGATCTTTAATCCATTTTGAGTTTATTTTTGTGTATGGTGTTAGAAAGTGTTCTAGTTTCATTCTTTTACAAGTGGTTGACCAGAGTTCCCAGCACCACTTGTTAAAGAGATTGTCTTTAATCCATTGTATATTCTTGCCTCCTTTGTCGAAGATAAGGTGTCCATATGTGCGTGGATTTATCTCTGGGCTTTCTATTTTGTTCCATTGATCTATATTTCTGTCTTTGTGCCAGTACCATACTGTCTTGATAACTGTGGCTTTGTAGTAGAGCCTGAAGTCAGGTAGGTGGATTCCTCCAGTTCCATTCTTCTTTCTCAAGATCGCTTTGGCTATTCGAGGTTTTTTGTTTTTCCATACAAATTGTGAAATTATTTGTTCTAGCTCTGTGAAGAATGCTGTTGGTAGCTTGATAGGGATTGCATTGAATCTATAGATTGCTTTGGGTAGTATACTCATTTTCACTACATTGATTCTTCCAATCCATGAACATGGTATATTTCTCCATCTGTTAGTGTCCTCTTTGATTTCTTTCACCAGTGTTTTATAGTTTTCTATATATAGGTCTTTAGATTCTTTAGGTAGATATATTCCTAAGTATTTTATTCTTTCCGTTGCAATGGTGAATGGAATTGTTTCCTTAATTTCTCTTTCTGTTTTCTCATTATTAGTGTATAGGAATGCAAGGGATTTCTGTGTGTTGATTTTATATCCTGCAACTTTACTATAGTCATTGATTAGTTCTAGTAATTTTCTGGTGGAGTCTTTAGGGTTTTCTATGTAGAGGATCATGTCATCTGCAAACAGTGAGAGCTTTACTTCTTCTTTTCCAATTTGGATTCCTTTTATTTCTTTTTCTGCTCTGATTGCTGTGGCCAAAACTTCCAAAACTATGTTGAATAGTAATGGTGAAAGTGGGCACCCTTGTCTTGTTCCTGACTTTAGAGGAAATGCTTTCAATTTTTCACCATTGAGGATAATGTTTGCTGTGGGTTTGTCATATATAGCTTTGATTATGTTGAGGTAGGTTCCTTCTATTCCTGCTTTCTGGAGAGTTTTGATCATAAATGGATGTTGAATTTTGTCAAAGGCTTTCTCTGCATCTATTGAGATAATCATATGGTTTTTATTTTTCAATTTGTTAATGTGGTGTATTACATTGATTGATTTGCGGATATTGAAGAATCCTTGCATCCCTGGGATAAAGCCCACTTGGTCATGGTGTATGATCTTTTTAATGTGTTGTTGGATTCTGATTGCTAGAATTTTGTTAAGGATTTTTGCATCTATGTTCATCAGTGATATTGGCCTGTAGTTTTCTTTTTTTGTGGGATCTTTGTCAGGTTTTGGTATTAGGGTGATGGTGGCCTCATAGAATGAGTTTGGAAGTTTACCATCCTCTGCAATTTTCTGGAAGAGTTTGAGCAGGATAGGTGTTAGCTCTTCTCTAAATTTTTGGTAGAATTCAGCTGTGAAGCCGTCTGAACCTGGGCTTTTGTTTGCTGGAAGATTTTTGATTACAGTTTCAATTTCCGTGCTTGTGATGGGTCTGTTAAGATTTTCTATTTCTTCCTGATCGAGTTTTGGAAAGTTGTACTTTTCTAAGAATTTGTCCATTTCTTCCACGTTGTCCATTTTATTGGCATATAATTGTTGATAGTACTCTCTTATGATCCTTTGTATTTCTGTGTTGTCTGTTGTGATCTCTCCATTTTCATTTCTAATTTTATTGATTTGATTTTTCTCCCTTTGTTTCTTGATGAGTCTGGCTAATGGTTTGTCAATTTTATTTATCCTTTCAAAGAACCAGCTTTTGGTTTTGTTGATTTTTGCTATGGTCTCTTTTGTTTCTTTTGCATTTATTTCTGCTCTAATTTTTAAGATTTCTTTCCTTCTACTAACCCTGGGGTTCTTCATTTCTTCCTTTTCTAGTTGCTTTAGGTGTAGAGTTAGGTTATTTATTTGACTTTTTTCTTGTTTCTTGAGGTGTGCCTGTATTGCTATGAACTTTCCCCTTAGGACTGCTTTTACCGTGTCCCACAGGTTTTGGGTTGTTGTGTTTTCATTTTCATTCGTTTCTATGCAAATTTTGATTTCTTTTTTGATTTCTTCTGTGATTTGTTGGTTATTCAGCAGCGTGTTGTTCAGCCTCCATATGTTGGATTTTTTAATAGTTTTTCTCCTGTAATTGAGATCTAATCTTACTGCATTGTGGTCAGAAAAGATGCTTGGAATGATTTCTATTTTTTTGAATTTACCAAGGCTAGCTTTATGGCCCAGGATGTGATCTATCCTGGAGAAGGTTCCATGTGCGCTTGAGAAGAAGGTGAAATTCATTGTTTTGGGATGAAATGTCCTATAGATATCAATTAGGTCTAACTGGTCTATTGTATCGTTTAAAGTTTGTGTTTCCTTGTTAATTTTCTGTTTAGTTGATCTATCCATAGGTGTGAGTGGGGTATTAAAGTCTCCCACTATTATTGTGTTATTGTTAATTTCTTCTTTCATACTTGTTAGCATTTGTCTTACATACTGCGGTGCTCCCGTGTTGGGTGCATATATATTTATAATTGTTATATCTTCTTCTTGGATTGATCCTTTGATCATTATGTAGTGACCATCTTTGTCTCTTTTCACAGTCTTTGTTTTAAAGTCTATTTTATCTGATATGAGTATTGCTACTCCTGCTTTCTTTTGGTCCCTATTTGCATGGAAAATCTTTTTCCAGCCCTTCACTTTCAGTCTGTATGTGTCCCCTGTTTTGAGGTGGGTCTCTTGTAGACAACATATGCAGGGGTCTTGTTTTTGTATCCATTCAGCCAGTCTTTGTCTTTTGGTTGGGGCATTCAACCCATTTACGTTTAAGGTAATTACTGATAAGTATGACCCCGTTGCCATTTACTTTATTGTTTTGGGTTCAAATTTATACACAATTTTTGTGTTTCCTGTCTAGAGAATATCCTTTAGTATTTGTTGGAGAGCTGGTTTGGTGGTGCAGAATTCTCTCAGCTTTTGCTTGTCTGAAAAGCTTTTGATTTCTCCTTCATACTTGAATGAGATCCTTGCTGGGTACAATAATCTGGGCTGTAGATTATTTTCTTCCATCATTTTAAGTATGTCTTGCCATTCCCTCCTGGCTTGAAGAGTTTCTATTGAAAGATCAGCTGTTATCCTTATGGGAATTCCCTTGTGTGTTATTTGTTGTTTTTCCCTTGCTGCTTTTAATATTTGTTCTTTGTGTTTGATCTTTGTTAATTTGATTACTATGTGTCTTGGGGTGTTTCGCCTTGGGTTTATCCTATTTGGGACTCTCTGGGTTTCTTGGACTTGGGTGTTTATTTCCTTCCCCATTTTAGGGAAGTTTTCAACTATTATCTCCTCAAGTATTTTCTCATGGTCTTTCTTTTTGTCTTCTTCTTCTGGGACCCCTATGATTCGAATGTTGTAGCGTTTAATATTGTCCTGGAGGTCTCTGAGATTGTCCTCATTTCTTTTAATTCGTTTTTCTTTTATCCTCTCTGATTCATTTATTTCTACCATTCTATCTTCTAATTCACTAATCCTATCTTCTGCCTCTGTTATTCTACTATTTGTTGCCTCCAGAGTGTTTTTAATTTCACTTATTGCATTATTCATTATATATTGACTCTTTTTTATTTCTTCTAAGTCCTTGTTAAACCTTTCTTGCATCTTCTCAATCCTTGCCTCCAAGTTATTTATCTGTGATTCCATTTTAATTTCAAGGTTTTGGATCAATTTCACTATCATTATTCGGAATTCTTTATCAGGTAGATTCCCTATCTCTTCCTCTTTTGTTTGGTTTGGTGGGCATTTATCCTGTTCCTTTATCTGCTGGCTATTCCTCTGTCTCTTCATCTTGTTTAAATTGCTGAGTTTGGGGTGTCCTTTCTGTATTCTGGCAGTTTGTGGAGTTCTCTTTATTGTGGCGTTTCCTCGCTGTGTGTGGGTTTGTACAGGTGGCTTGTCAAGGTTTCCTGGTTAGGGAAGCTTGTGTCGATGTTCTGGTGGATGGAGCTGTATTTCTTCTCTCTGGAGTGTAATGAAATGTCCAGTAATGAGTTATGAGATGTCTATGGTTTTGGGGTGACTTTGGGCAGCCTGTATCTTGAAGCTCAGGGCTGTGTTCCTTTGTTGCTGGAGAATTTGCTTGTTATGTCTTTCCCTGGAACTTGTTGGCCCTTGTGTGGTGCTTGGTTTCAGTGTCGGTATGGAGGCGTTTGATGAGCTCCTGTCAATTAATGTTCCTTGGAGTCAGGAGTTCCCTGGAGTCAGGGATTGGACTTAAGCCTCCTACTTCCAGTTATCGGTCTTAATTTTACAGTAGTTTCAAAACTTCTCCTTCTATCCAGCACCACTGATAAAACATCTACGTTAAAGATGAAAAGTTTCTCTACTGTGAGGGTCACTCAGAGAGGTTCACAGCGTTACATGGAGAAGAGAAGAGGGAGGAGGGAGTTAGAGGTGACCCAAATGAGATGAGGTGGAATCAATAGTGGAGAGAGTGGGCTAGCCAGTAGTCACTTCCTTATGTGCACTCCACAACTGGACCACTCAGAGATGTTCACGGAGTTATACAGGGAAGAGAAGAAGGAGGCAGGAGACAGAGGTGGCCAGAAGGATAAAAGGGGGAAATGAAAAGGCGGGAGACAGATCCAGCCAGTAATCAGTTCCTTAAGTGTTCTCCACCGTCTGGAACACCCAGAAATTCACAGAGTTGGGTAGAGTAGAGAGGGGTTAGGGAGGAGATACAGGTGACCTGGTGGAGAAAATGGAGAGTCCAAAGGGAGAGAGAGCAGTCAAGCCAGTAATCTCGTACACTAGTGAAAAATGGGTCCTGAAGATTGGGTTCTTAAAGGTACAAAATTGGTAACAAATACATAAAAACAAAAATTAGAAATTAGAGTAGAGTTTGGAATTTCAAAAATGCGATGTTAATGAAAAGGAGAAGGAAAAGAAAGAGAGAAAAAACGAACAAAGAAAAACAAATAAGGTCGTGAAAGTAATAAAGAAACTACAGGTACAAAATTGATAACTAATACCAAACAGCAAAAATTAAAAATCCAGAGTAGAGTTTGGAATTTCAAAAATACAACGTTAAAAAAAAAAAAAAAAGAAGAAGAAAAATAAAGAGAGAAAACAAACAAACCAACAAAAACAATGTCGCAAAAATTATAAAGAAAATACAGGTACAAAATTGATATCAAATACCAAAAAGCATAAATTAAAAATCTTGAGTAGAGTTTGGAATTGCAGATATACGATGTTATATAAAAGAAGAAGAGAAAGAAACAGAGGAAAAAAAAAAAAAAAGTCACAGCAATTATGAAAAAAACTATAGGTACAAAAATGATAACATATATCAAAAGGCTAAAATTAAAAATCTAGAGTAGAGTTTGGAATTTCAAAAATGCAATGTTAAAGAAAAGAAGAAAAAGAAAAAAGAAAAAAAAAAAAAAAACCACGGTCAAAAAATTATAAAATATATATATGAAGTTTGCTGAAGAAGAAAAAAAAAAAAAAAAAAATAGGGTCTTTTTTTTTTTTTTTGCAAAGTAATAGTTATAAAAGTGAAAATTAAAGGACAATAGAGGACTTAAAAAAATTTTTTTTTTAATTAAAAAAAAAAAAGAAAGAAAGAAAGATTGATCGTAAAAATAGTAAAAATATATCTAGGTCTTTCTCTGGTTTTGTTGTGAGTATTGTGGGTTCAGTTCATTTTTGGCAGTTCCTTAGTCCGACTTATATTTCTCAAGATCTATAGGCCCCTTCCTATGTAATCCGTAGTAACCACAGGGTTTTAATCTATGGCCTGTAGCTTCCAAGGCGTTTCCCTCTGTTAGAGCTTCTTCTGTTTGCTGGTCTCTTCAGTGTCTGGTTCCCGCCCTGACACAAAGGGGACGGTGGAGGACCCTATTTTTTTTTTTTTTTTTTTTTTAATTTAGGCTCACTTGTTCAGCCGCGCTGTGGGGAGGGAGGGAGGGATGCTGCAAACAGATAACACTGGCGTGCGCTCGAAGTGCCTCGGCCACACTGGGTCTGCCCCCGCTCACGGCGCATGTAACCTCCCTGCCCACACTGCTTGGGCTCTAGGTTGTTCTGCCGGGAACAATCAGAGGCCGGCCCTGGACTGAGCTCCCAGGTCCAAGCCGCTCAGGTTCAGGCACTCGGGTAGTCCTCAGAGGCGCAGACTCGGTTGGGCCTGCGTTTTGTGTTCTTCCCAGGTCGAGCAGCTCAGGCGATGAGGTGCTTGGCGGGCGCCAATGCTGCGACTTATCGCCTCCCCGCCACTCGGTTATCTGGGTGTAAAACCGGCGCACCTTCTCAGGCAGATGTTGACCGTCCAGACCCCCAAGAAGTTTTAGTTAGCAAAGAAGCCTGCTTACAGTTTTATAGATAGTGTCTCTCTGGGGCTGCGATTGCCCCCTTCCGGCTCTGGTTGCCTGTCACCGGAGGGGGAGGTCTGCAGCCGGCTATCTCTGTTCAGTCCTTTGTTCTGTGCGCGGGCCTGGCGGTGTCTTAGGTTAGGGCTGGCTTTTCGCGTGGTAGATATCCCACAGTCTGGTTTGCTAGCCCAAATTATTTCGCTCAGATAGCGCTCAGGACATTCGGCCCGATTCTTACTCTAAGGGACACAGCCCGTGCCGCACTTCCCTGCCCAGCCCCCGCTTGCTAATGCCGTGTGCAGGCGTCTGCGCTGCTTCTCCGCTGGGGGAGTTCCCGTAGGGCTCACAATCCGCGATTTTTAATTGTTTATTTTTTTTTTCCCCTCCCTTTTATGTTGCCCTCTGTGCTTCCAAAGCTCGGCACAGATTCGGCAGTGAGAGGGTTTCCTGGTGTTTGGGAACTTCTCTCTTTTTAAGACTCCCTTCCCGGGACGGAACTCCGTCCCTCCCTCTTTTGTCTCTTTTTTTGTCTTTTATATTTTTTCCTACCTCCTTTCGAAGAGTTGGGCTGCTTTTCTGGGTGCCTGATGTCCTCTGCCGGCATTCGGAAGTTGTTTTGTGGAATTTACTCGATGTTTAAATGCTCTTTTGATGAATTTGTGGGGGAGAAAGTGTTCTCCCCGTCCTACTCCTCCGCCATCTTGGCTCCTCCTCCCCCGGTTTCATTATTTCTATATCTGGATTTGGGAATCCACATGAAAGACAAAGCAGTGGAGAAAGTAAAGTTGTCAGTCTTCTATATTTAGCCTTAGTCATGTTCCACAAGTTCAATAACATCTTGCCAAAAAGATATTTCAGGGGCATTTCTGAAATTGCTTAAGGTAATTAATTCAAGTTCAGATGAGAAAATGAACCCATCAGGAATATTTTTTCTCAGGGAAGAATTCCTTCAGAGTACATCCTGTCTGAGAGCAGATATTTTGGGATTACACTTGATTGGATACTCTTACAAATATAAAGTAACACATGTTTATGTATATATTTATATAAACTCTTCTTCTTTCACTTGATGAAGAAGTTTATTCTTTCCCTCTACCTCCTGATTATACCACTTCAATTTTGTATTATTATGAGCTAATTGAATAAAATATTGTTTATTAATGAAATATAAATTTGAAAAAAAAAGTCTTGTTTCTATAAAAACAAGGTGAATATATTGAAAAGACTATGACAGTGAGTCCTTAAATCAAATCAGCCATGAGAGGAGTAAAGTATAAAATACTGGGGAAATTTTTAAAAACCATTGAAGTCTTCTCTCCAGGTTGCTACATCATTCCCTAGTTTTTCTTTAAAGAAGCAGAAACTGAAAATGATAGCCTTTTTGCATTATGAATGTGATGTATGAAAAAAAATGAGACCTGATACCATTTCCAAAAGAGCCCTTTGCCTACATCAAATGTTTGACAGATTAATAAGCATTTATAAGTTTTTTTCAATGTTTGACATAAATACATAACCATATTGATAAAACAGTGCTGTTTCAACCAACTTTCAATTAACCAAATAACTTCTTGTTACAGTTGGAATGAAGGACAGGTAAGAAAGTAAAAATTGATGCTTTTGAACTGTGGTGTTGGAGAAGACACTTGAGAGTCCCTTGGACTGCAAGGAGATCCAACCAGTCCATTCTGAAGGAGATCAGCCCTGGGATTTCTTTGGAAGGAATGAGGCTAAAGCTGAAACTCCAGTACTTTGGCCACCTCATGCAAAAAGTTGACTCATTGGAAGACTCTGATGTTGGGAGGGATTGGGGGCAGGATAAGGAGATGACAGAGGATGAGATGGCTGGATGGCATCACTGATTTGATGGACGTGAGTCTGAGTGAACTCCGGGAGTTGGTGATGGACAGGGAGGCCTGGCGTGCTGCAATTCATGTGGTCGCAAAAAGTCAAACACGACTGAGCGACTGAACTGAACTGAACTGAAGGAAGTAAAACTTTGCATCTCTTTCCCTCACCCACTCACCACTGAGTTATTTTCAGCTCATTTGTATAATGAAGTTGAATTTGTGGAATATAAATTTAGCAGGAAAATGAGTTCAGAAAAACCATGCAGCAGAGATGTATAGTGAAGCTAGTTTAGAGGAGGGATAAAGTATACAAGAGGACAAAAACATTCCACTCGGTGTCTGGTAATCAAACTTAGCACTTCTTTTTTTTTTTTTTTTCTAAACTGTGTTTCTTTTTAAAATTATTTTTAATATAAATTTACTTATTTTAATTGGAGGCTAATTACTTTACAATATTGTGGTGGTTTTGCCCTACATTGACATGAATCCGCCAAGGGTGTACATGTGTTCTCCATCCTGAACCCCCCTCCCAGATCCCTCCCCATCCCATCCCTCTGGGTCATCACAGTGCACCAGCCCCAAGCACCCTGTATCATGCATTGAACCTGGACTGGCGATTCATTCACATATGATAATATACATGTTTCAATGCCATTCTCCCAAATCATCCCACCCTTGCCCTCTCCCACAGAGTCCAAGACTATTATATACATCTGTGTCTCTTTCGATGTCTCGCATACATGATTATCGTTACTATCTTTCTAAATTCCATATATATGCATTATTATACTGTATTGGTGTTTTTCTTTCTGGTTTACTTCACTCTGTATAATAAGCTCTAGTTTCATTCACTTCATTAGAACTGATTCAAATGTATTATTTTAAATGGCAGAGTAATACTCCATTGCATATATGTACCACAGCTTTCTTATCCATTTGTTGCTTCCATGTCCTAGCTATCATAAAAAGTGCTGGGATGAACATTGGGGTACACGTGTCTCTTTGAATTCTGGTTTCCTCAGTGTGCATGCCCAGCAGTGGGATTGCTGGGTCATATGGCAGTTCTATTTCCAGTTTTTTAAGGAATCTCCACACTGTTCTACTTAGTGGCTGTACTAGTTTGCACTTCTTAAAAGCACAAATGCACATAGAAGTATGCTAAGAAATATATTGAAGTGTCTCTCATCAGGGACCTGAAGAGAAAAAGTAATCAACAATTCTGTCTTTGATTTGCTACATGAGCTTTGTCCCATCTTTCTCTTCCTAGACATAATTTTTGAAATCTTTTCTCACATTCAAGAGATATGGAAGTAGCACACACAAATATAATAGCACACATAATAGAAGCACTGAATTATATATGAATGGGAAAACTAATATTTTACTTGTCGAGACCAAGTAGTTTTGGGAGGTGAAACGAGAAAGAAAAATATAATTGGTGGAAAATCTGTGGGAGACCTAACAGAAAGCAAAATGTCTTTTGATCAATCCATGAAGGCTCCATAATGAAGATGGAACTTACTGTACAATTTAAAGTGGGAATAACCAGTCTGAGTAAGAGAAGAGAGGTAATAGTATAGTTTCATATTTGGTTAGAAAATATTTTTTGTTGTTTTAAATGAAGACAAAGCACTATGCCTTTTGTTCCCTCTCAGCAAAGATGGGGAAAAAAATGCGTAAAGATTCACAGAAAATGTGGCTCATTAAATAAGCAAAGAATATGTTTTCATGGAATTGTCCTTTGAATACTTTTTCTGTCACAGTGGAAATCTATTTATAAAGAAACATTGATATGTTATAAGAGGATTCTAAAAGAGAAAAAGATTTCTACTTGTCATTCCAGATACTTCTAAAATGTGACGAGTTACCAACCATGTGACCAGTTACCAATCATAGGATTAAACATAATCTTATGTTTAATAGTCACTTTAGGTAGAACCTTTTCTTTACTTAGAAATAAAATTAGTTTAAGAAATGTCTAGTAGTGGATATTCCATGAATTACAGGATTTGGCTTTTTTGCTTCTTCAATCAACAGCTTTAATATTTGTGAGTTTCTAATGCAATGGGCCTTTGGAAAGAGGCTGATTCTGGAATTAAAATAATCATATTTCTGCATTTGTAGTTTACCACTGCATTCTTATTTTTCAAAAAACTTGTCTGTATCACTGTCTTTAATGGTAACATATTGCTATGATCATGTGAGTATATATCCACCAGTTATCCATACTAAGTCGCTTCAACTGTGTGTGATTCTTTGTGACCCCATAGACTATAGCTTGCCAGGCTCCTCTGTCCATGGGATTCTCCAGGCAGAATACTGGCGTGGGTTGCCATTTACTCCTCCATGAAATCTTCATGACCAAGCAGTTGAACCCAGGTCTCCTGCATCTCCTGCATTGGTAGGCGGATTCTTTACCACTGTGCTACCTGGGGGGGGTGCATAAATTATTCAGACCCTCTCAGTTATATAATCCCACAAAGATGGCATGATTTCATTTAGAACAAGAAAATTGGAAGTAGGATTAAAGACCCTCAAAGAAAGTCTTACTTGTGCATTTTACCATCAGTCCTAATGTCACTGGTGTGTAAATATTCACACAAAAATGATCAGCAACACAGATGAGAGTTGATAAATTTCAAACAATATTGGGTGCAAAAATGTAGTATAATAAAGGAATTTGCACTGTCCCTTTAAATCTATTATGACTAGATTTGGTTGACTGTTGACAGTCATCACTAGTTTCAGAATACTGGTATGATTTTGGTCCCTATCAGCTATTACCTAACATATACTCACACCTATGCAAAAAACAGCTAATTTTTTAAAAAAAATCATATCATCTTTTCACTACATTAGCTACTAGAATGATGTTTTAGTGGCAAAATTGTCTCAGTTTTGTGAGCCTCTCACGTATCAGTGAAGAGGTGGAAAGCTACATGGTATTGTGGAAAGATTCCCAGGATTATAGCCAATAAAATTGGGTCAGTTTGGAAAATCACATCCATTTTTCTGAAAATCGATTCCCTCTACAAAAATACATTTATGGTTAAAAGTGTATTATCACATGACAAAAGTTTTTGTCAACTGTTGTTGCATCATAATTGACTAAAATACTGATTTTCATTTTGCTACTGTGTAAGATTGGGAGGGGTACCTGGCCTATCCTTAAAAGCTTTTCTATTAAGAATCTGAACTTCTGTTCTCTATGTCTGTGTTTCCCTTGTTGCCCAGCAAATAGGTTCATCAGTACCATCTTTCTAGATTCCATATATTCGTGTTACTATACGGTATCCAAGGAGCAGTGGCTTTGCTGGCACAGGAGGGCCTAGAGGAGCTATTCTACATTCAAGGTCGGGGGGGTGGCGGTGAAGAGATACGCCACGTCCAAGGTAAGAGAAACCCAAGTAAGATGGTAGGTGTTGCAAGAGAGCATCAGAGGTCAGACACACTGAAACCATAATCACAGAAAACTAGTCAATCTAATCACACTAGGACCACACCTTATCTAACTCAATGAAACTAAGCCATGCCCATGGGGCCACCCAAGATGGGCTGGCCATGGTGGAGAGGTCTGACAGAATGTGGTCCACTGGAGAGGGAATGGCAAACCACTTCAGTATTCTTGCCTTGAGAACCCCATGAACAGTATGAAAAGGCAAAATCAAAGGATACTGAAAGAGGAACTCCCCAGGTCAGTAGGGGCCCAATATGCTACTGGAGATCAGTGGAGAAATACCTCCAGAAAGAATGAAGGGATGGAGCCAAAGCAAAAACAATACCCAGTTGTGGATGTGACTGGTGATAGAAGCAAGGTTCGATGCTGTAAAGACCAATATTGCATAGGAACCTGGAATGTCAGGTCCATGAATCAAGGCAAATTGGAAGTGGTCAAACAGGAGATGGCAAGAGTGAACGTCAACATTCTAGGAATCAGAGAACTAAAATGGACTGGAATGGGTGAATTTAACTCAGATAACCATTATATCTACTACTGTGGGCAGGAATCCCTTAGAAGAAATGGAGTGGCCATCAAGGTCAACAAAAGAGTCCAAAATGCAGTACTTGGAAGCAATCTCCAAAACGACAGAATGATCTTTGTTTGTTTCCAAGGCAAACCATTCAATATCACAGTCATCCAAGTCTATGCCCCAACCAGTAACGCTGAAGAAGCTGAAGTTGAACGGTTCTATGAAGACCTACAAGACCTTTTAGAACTAACACAAAAAAAACCGTGTCCTTTTCATTATAGGGGACTTGAATGCAAAAGTAGGAAGTCAAGAAACACCTGGAGTAACAGGCAAATTTGGCCTTGGAATACGGAATGAAGCAGGGCAAAGGCTAATAGAGTTTTGCCAAGAAAAGGCACTGGTCATAGCAAACACCTTCTTCCAACAACACAAGAGAAGATTCTACACATGGACATCACCAGATGGTCAACACAAAAATCAGACTGATTATATTCTTTGCAGCCAAAGATGAAGAAGCTCTATATAGTCAACAAAAACAAGACCAGGAGCTGACTGTGACTCAGATCATGAACTCCTTATTGCCAAATTCAGACTTAAATTGAAGAAAGTAGGGGAAACCACTAGACCATTCAGGTATGACCTAAATCAAATCCCTTATGATTATACAGTGGAAGTGAGAAATAGATTTAACAGACTAGATCTGATAGATACAGTGCCTGATGAACTATGGACGAAGGTTTGTTACATTGTACAGGAGACAGGGATCAAGACCATCTCCATGGAAAAGAAATGCAAAAAAGCGAAATGGCGGTCTGAGGAGGTCTTACAAATAGCTGTGAAAAGAAGAGAAGCGAAAAGCAAAAGAGAAAATGAAAGATATAAGCATCTGAATGCAGAGTTTCAAAGAATAGCAAGAAGAGATAAGAAACCCTTCCTCAGCAACCAATGCAAAGAAATAGAGGAAAACAACAGAATGGGAAAGACTAGAGATCTCTTCAAGAAAATTAGAGATACCAAGGGAACATTTCATGCAAAGATGGGCTCGATAAAGGACAGAAATGGTATGGACCTAACAGAAGCAGTAGATATTAAGAAGAGGTGGCAGGAATACACAGAAAAACTGTTCAAAAAAGATCTTCATGATCAAGGTAATCACGATGGTGTTACCACTCACCTAGAGCCAGACATCCTGGAATGTGAGTCAAGTGGGCCTTGGAAAGCATCACTACCAAACAAAGCTAGTGGAGGTGATGAAATTCCAGTTGAGTTATTTCAAATCCTGAAAGATGATGCTGTGAAAGTGCTGAAATCAATATGCCAGCAAATTTGGAAAACTCAGCACTGGTCACAAGACTGGAAAAGGTCAGTTTTCATTCCAATCCCAAAGAAAGGCAATGGCAAAGAATGCTCAAAGTACCACACAATTGCACTCATCTCACACGCTAGTAAAGTAATGCTCAAAATTCTCCAAGCTAGGCTTCAGCAATACGTGAACCATGAACTTCCAGATGTTCAAGCTGGTTTTAGAAAAGGCAGAGGAACCAGAGATCAAATTGCCAACATCTGATGGATCATGGAAAAAGCAAGAGAGTTCCAGAAAAACATCTATTTCTGCTTCATTGACTATTCAAAAACCTTTGACTGTGTGGATCACAATAAACTGTGGAAAATTCTTCAAAAGATGGGAATACCAGACCACCTGACCTGCCTCTTGAGAAACCTATATGCTGGTCAGGAAGCAACAGTTAGAACTGGACATGGAACAACAGACTTGTTCCAAATAGGAAAAGGAGCCCATCAAGGCTGTATATTGTCACCCTGCTTATTTAGATTACATGCAGAGTACATCATGAGAAATGCTGGGCTGGAAGAAGCACAAGCTGGAATCAAGATTGCTGGGAGAAATATCAAAAACCTCAGATATGCAGATGACACCACCCTTATGGCAGAAAGTGAAGAGGAACTCAAAAGCCTCTTGATGAAGGTGAAAGTGGAGAGTGAAAAAGTTGGCTTAAAGCTCAACATTCAGAAAACGAAGATCATCGCATCTGGTCCCATCACTTCATGGGAAATAGACGGGGAAACAGTGTCAGACTTTATTTTCTTGGGCTCCAAAATCACTACAGATGGCGACTGCAGCCATGAAATTAAAAGAAGCTTACTCCTTGGAAGGAAAGTTACGACCAACCTAGATAGCATATTGAAAAGCAGAGACATGACTGTGCCAACAAAGGTCTGTTTAGTCAAGACTATGGTTTTTCCAGTGGTCATGTATGGATGTGAGATTTGGATTGTGAAGAAAGCTGAACACCAAAGAATTTATGCTTTTGAACTGTGGTGTTGGAGAAGACTCTTGAGAGTCCCTTGGACTACAAGGAGATCCAACCAGTCCATTCTGAAGGAGATCAGCCCTGGGATTTCTTTGGAAGGAATGATGCTAAAGCTGAAATCCAGTACTTTGGCCACCTCATGTGAAGAGTTGACTCATTGGAAAAGACTCTGATGCTGGGAGGGATTGGGGGCAGGAGGAGAAGGGGACGACAGAGGATGAGATGGCTGGATGGCATCACTGACTTGATGGACCTGAGTCTGAGTGAACTCCGGGTGTTGGTGATGCATAGGGAGGCCTGGCATGCTCGATTCATGGGGTCACAAAGAGTTGGACACGACTGAGCGACTGAACTGAACTGATATGGCATTTGTCTTTCTCTTTCTGACTTACTTCATTATGTTTAACAGGGTCTAAGTTCATCCACCTCATTAGATCTGATTAGAATTTTTTTTTTTTATGGATGAGTAATATTGCATTGCATATATATGGGGAAAGGAGAGAGGGGATAAATTGAGAGAGTAGCATTAAAACATATACGTCACCATATGTAAAATTAGATTGCCAGTGAACATTTGCTGTATGATAGAAGAAACTCAAATCCAGTGCTAAGTCATCACCTACAGGGGTGGGATGGAATGGGAGGTGAGATGGAGGTTCAAGAGGATGGGGACATATGTATACCTGTAGCTGATTCATGTTAATGTATGGCAGAAACAGACACAATATTGTACAGAAATTATCCTTCAATTAAAAATAAATTTTAAAAAGAGGAATCTAAACTTCTTATGTCTTTGTAGGACCTTGATTTTATTTTTTGTTGCTGAGCCAAAACCAAATCGTGCTAAATGAAATGTGGTATCCTGGATTGGGTTCTGGAACAAAGAAAGGAAGTTAATGAAAAAACTGGTGAAATCTGAGAAAATTCTGGAGTTTACTTAATAAAATTAAAATGTCTTCTTAATTTTGACAAATGTACTAAAGTAATATATTAACAGGAGGGGAAATTGAATTAAAGGTGTACAGAAACTATCTGTTTTCAAAACTTTACTGTCAATCTATAATTACTTCAAAACTATAAATATTTAATACTTTTAATATTAAAGCATGTAAGTTACTGGAAGATAAAGCCCTTCCAAGGCATTTGTTACGGGAATATAAGGGATGTATGGAGACATCACGGGAGTGACAGTCAGAACAGTTTCTCCCTTTGGGGAGCAAGAGATTTGGGTCTGCAAGTGCACGAGGTGTGCTCCACACTGCCATGCAGCACCCTTGTCATTGGCAGCAACTCTGATTCATAGGTGTGCTGGGGGAATTGAATACCAGTAACTAATAATGTAGCCTTGGGTTTCTTGGTCAAAGAACCCTGTATCCACACTTAGCATGGAGGGAGTGAATTTCCCAACAGACTTTGATAGTATGAACTTAAGCAGTTTATGTGATATGTTAAAGATGAGAGACCTTTTTCCTGAGTTTTGTACATCAAGTACTTCTCTCTACTCTCGAACATACTGGAAGGCTGGAGCCTCCCAAAATAACATTGCATTTGTCACATTCTGGCAAAGAAAAGTCATCTAAGATTTTCTTGTCTCTCTACCAGATGTGGTGGAATATATGCAAGCCTGAGACAGACAGTGCGCTAAGTCGTGTCCAAATCTTGCGACCCCATGGACTGTAGCCTGCCAGGCTCCTCTGTCTATGGGATTCTTCAGGCAAGAATACTGGAGTGGGTTGCCATTTCCTTCTCCAGGAAAGCCTATGACATATGCAAGCCTATGACATTTAAAAATCATAAAATCTTTGGTTGGCCAAAAGGTTCATTTGGGGTTTCTATAATATTTTAAAACCTGAACAAACTTTTTGACCAGCCCAATATATGTAAGAATTGTTTTATTTGAGCAGGGGAGGATTCCTGCTTTGGAGAACTCTCCATGTGGCCCACAGCCACCCACAGGAAGAAAGCATTTCTCGTGGTGGTGCTCAGGCCCATCAAATGCAGGTGTGTCAGTACTTGCAGAGTACATGGTGAGGTTATATTACACAATACAAGATAGGAAGTAGGACATGTTCTAAACATAGAAAATAGAGTGGGATTGAAATTCTTTTATTGAATAATTATTTTCCAATAGAATCTGCAGCATAGGAATATAATGAGTCTTAGTGAACAAATTATTTTGTCAGCAGGTAAAATTTCAATTATATATATATATATATATATATATATATGATATAGAAATGAATATGAGTGCAAAATGTTTTAACCTGGTTCTGTAACAATCATTTAAAAGAAGAAAATCAGCCTCTTTTAATGATTTTAATGTATGTAAATCAATATCTAAGTGACAAACTTACTCCAAAATATACCTAGTATACCACAGCTGGATGTTAAATGAATCTTTCTAAATAAAATAATAAATTGGCTGCCACCAAGAACATAAACTTTTATTGTGTGAAACATTTTTATTTCATAGTGTAAAATTGACAACTTTGATGATTCATTGTTCACGGAACAGCTTGAGATCAGTGCTAAAATGTCGATTATTTTGTTTTAATAGTCTAAGCTTTCTAAACCACTACAGATGTTTTATTCTAAGTATAATGTGAGGGTGAAAAAGAACCTAAATGAATTTTTAAAGAACTGAAGTTCCATTTGCATCATCCTGCAGAAACTGAGACTAATTTGTGAAAAACTAATTCATCTTGGCTGCATGTGTTTGATTAATTTAAATATTTTTCATCTCATCAGTTTCATAGAGCTGCTATACTTAGAGAGATCGTAAGAGAATTTGACTGTTATTAAGTGGTTACTAGACAAAGAAGAAATATATTTAAATAAGTTTCTGAGGATATTATATATGTTAGGTTGATGCCAAATAAATTATAGTCCAGCTCTGTGGAGGTAGTCACAATGGACTTCAAGCTGAAAGCAGTAAGGAGTGCAATTACAAACACAGAGTCCCAGATATGGAAATAAAGATTGAGTTTTGAAGAAATATCCCCAATATAGCTCCCTACTCTATATGAGTCTGCAGATATAGATAGCTTTTGGTTTAGTTTCTTGACGGATTTGCAGATTTGCATTTTTCAGTTAACAGGCACTTATGTGGATTTAAATATTACGTTAATTTAGTCTTCATAACACTGCTGTGGCATAGGTAACTTTGTATTGCAGTGTAACAAATTACTATGAACTTAGTGGCTTAAAATAACTCAAATTTAGTATACGAGTTTCCATAGGCCAGGAGTCTAGACACAGCTTTTTCAGTTCTCTGTTCAGGGTCTTGAGCCTTTAGTGCTGACATCTCCATTTCTTTGGTGGATGTTGACCAGGGGTAGCTGTCAGCTGCCAGAGGCTTTTCTCAGGTTCTTACCACATGGCCTGTCTATAGCAGTCCCCATTATGGTTATTTGCTTCTCCAAAGAAAGCAGGGGAATCTTAATTCAAATTTCACTCTTCATTCTGTTAAAACAGAAGCTTATGTAGCATAATTACTGGAGTTACTTTTTCATATACTTATAGGCCCCACTCACTGAGGTATGAAAGCGTTTGTTAAGACACTTGAAGTCACAGCTAGCAAATAGCAAGGTCAAGATTTGAACCTGGGAGTTGTATTATCAGTGTGCAGTAAACTTTACACTATCCTACTTGTTTACTATTAGAAAGCTCTTCAGATACACTCTTTGAAGGCACTATTTCTAATTAGACAACAAATAATGAAATGAAGCTACACTGTAGAAAGCATTATTATGATAGTGTCATTATTTTTATAATTTATAATAAAGAAATAACAAGCATCCAACCTCCAGGAATAACTATATCTACCTTTCCATATGCAAGGCATGGGAGATGTATGTTGTCTGCCAGTTCACTGAGGCGTCAGTTAGAGAAAACATAATGCTCATTAATTCCATCCCTCTATTACAGGACATAAAACAATACATGTTCTAAAGCACTTGGACTAGGTAGCCAAAATTCATTGCAGTGTACCGAAAACATGACAGAGGCTAGTAGACAAGTATTCCTGTTATGCCAGGGATGGACAAATACCAGATTTTGATGCATGAGGAAATAATTTGCACTATCTTTTTAAAAAGTGTAACAAAACATGCTTTAAAAATTTATTTAATAAACAATTGCTCAACATTTCTTATAACTCAGACATTCTTATATTCACTGTGTATTTATAAATCAATAACAAAATATTCTCTCCTTAAAGAGTTCCTTGTCTAGCAGAAAAGACTGAGACTAGAATAAATTACTACTATGCACTTTAGCATTTGTTTTGATAAAAGTATACATAGCAATAACACCATAAAAGAGCTAGGAATTTTTCAGCTGTAGCTTAATGAGAAAGAGGACCTAATAGACAGATAATGAAGCTGAATATCCCAAGATGAAGAGTTCCAGTATGAGGGCATGAGGGGCAGTTCAGGCAGAAAAAACACATTGAATTTGACAAAACCATGTAAGAGGGTGGAGGGTAAGATGATTTGTAAAGAGACTAGATTTGTAAAAGAGTATGGGGAGATGCATTGGGAATGACAGTTTAGACTAAGATGGTCAGAATGAACCAGACCATTGATGGCCCTGTAAATCATAGTTGTGCGCTGGTACTTGAGGATGATTTTAATTTCTTAGAAACAGATGGTTTAGTGATGTGTAGGCTTTTTCATTTGAATGTGCACATATGTTAATTTTTGCTGCTTCTGGATGACTATTTGAGTGAAAAATAATTTAAAATTTATTTCTCAGCTGAGTTAAGTATATAACTGTTACTTTAGCATCCACACAATTATCATCATAGGCTTCATGATAGCACAGATCTTTCTTTTATTTCCTGATGTATCCCATGTTCACAGAACAGTGAGAAAGTCATGGTAATGTCTCAATAACTGTTAGAATGATTGTGGGTATTCTCAATAACCTGTAAAAAATAGTTAAACCACGGTAATTTTTATATTCTATATATATAGTACAGTCTTTTCTAAATCTTCTAAAATAACATGTGTAGCTTTCTGTTGGAGAAGGCAATGGCACCCCACTCCAGTACTCTTGCCTGGAAAATCCCTGGTAGGCTGCAGTCCATGGGGTTGCAAAGAGTCAGACATGACTGAGCGACTTCACTTTCACTTTTCACTTTCATGCATTGGAGAAGGAAATGGCAACCCACTCCAGTGTTCTTGCCTGGAGAATCCCAGGGGTGGGGGAGCCTGGTGAGCTGCCGTCTAGGGGGTTGCACAGAGTCAGACACGACTGAAGTGACTTAGCAGCAGCAGCAGCTTTCTATGAGAGAGAGAGAAGAAAAAAAGACTGCAAAACAATACAAGTATTTTAATACACCAATACGATCATATTCTGCTTTTTATATTTCTCCAGTTTTCTATAATGGGTATATATGACTTTAATAGTGAAAAATATTTAAATATGATCATTGTCATTTTTCTTACAAAGATGCTAAATGGTGCTTACAGAATACATTTTTCCCTTATGATTAAAACATTGCTTCCCTTGAGGGATATTGTGTACAGTAGTATAAAGAGGAACTAGTTTCTTGTAGCTTTGCTATTATCCATCATATGACTTTAGGCAAGCACCTTCACTTTATATGTAAACATAAATGACTAGAATGGTTAGCAATCCTGCTTGTATGTAGGGATTCTCCAAGGAGTTTTAAAAAACAGTGATACTCCAGCTCTAGTCCAAAGATTGTGACTTAACTGGACCTGAATTGGGCTTGGGCATCAGTACAGAGAGAAAGACTTTCCAGATAATTCTGTGTACAGGCAGGCTTGAAGCATGGGGCTAGAATGTATCTTAGTGTTCCTTAAGATCTGATATTCTATAATCTACTTGACTAGACCAACTAAACCATAAAAAGAGGCATCATGTTTCATTTGTTTTCTATATTTTTGGCTTATAAGTTTCTACATCATATGGGAGTTTACTAAATAGTCCCTAAATTAATCATTCTCATATCTCACTATGGTATATTGGTATCTTAGGTGGTTATTAAAGGGACAGGATTTTGTTACTCCAATTCCTAAGATTTTCTTCCCTTTTTCAAATACACTTGAAGTTTTCTGTCTCTCCAACAAACATATCCTTTAATGGCTTGAAGTGCTCTCTGCTATAAAACAAGGCTTCCCTACACTGGGACTCTGCAGGCTAGCCATAGGGTTGACTGAGATTGAGTCGAGGCTCATGATTTCAGATTAACCAAGTTGAGTGATTGTGTGGATGACAAGGGAGAGCAGGGGGAGGGTGTTCTAGAAGAAAATAAAAGAAATTTATTCATTAGGAAGACAGTTTCATCAGAGTATGCCTCTTTCAAGTTCCCTCCATGTTATAAATTTATCAAAGTCATTCTGTGGATGAGCCACATTTTGTGTATCCAATCACTAGCTTATAGGCAGAATACTGCTTCCACTTGGTTTCCACTTTGAGAAGAACTACTGTGACTATACAAGTCCAAGTCTTTGTGTGGCTCTATCTCTATGTGAATCATTTATCTTAAGTAAATAGCTCAGAATGGGATTGCTAGATCAGGTGGTAGTATCTGCTTAACATTTTACAAAGACCACAAACTGATTTACAGAATGGCTCTATCATTTTACATTTCCACTAGCAATGTATGTGAGTTTCAGGTGTTCCATAACATCACCCACACTTAGGGTTATCAGGTTTCTTGTTTTTGTTTTTGTAGCAGTTCTAGTTGGTATACAGGGGTAACACTATGGTTTTAAGTTGTGTTTACCCAGTACCTAATAATCTTTTCATTAAATTTGACTTTTTAACCTTCTGAATATCTTCTTTGGTGAAATTTGTGTTGAAATACATTGCCCTTTGTTTATTTGAATGTTGGTACATCTTGTTGTTGAGTTGTAAGAGTTCTTTATTCTTCTGGATACAAATTCTTCATTATGTATGTACTTTTTTATTGTTGTAAAATTCAAAATTCACTATTTTAACCATTTTAAAGTTTACATTAAAAAATCACATAGGTGGGCTTCTTTTGGCCATTGAGTTGTATGAGTTATTTCTGTATTTTGGATATTATTCCCTTATTGGATATATCATTTGAAAAATTTTTTTTTTATTTCCCATTCAGTAGATTGTTTTTTTTAATTTTATTTTATTTTTAAACTTTACATAATTGTATTAGTTTTGCCAAATATCAAAATGAATCCGCCACAGGTATACATGCGTTCCCCACCCTGAACCCTCCTCCCTCCTCCCTCCCCATTCCATCCCTCTGGGTCGTCCCAGTGCACTAGCCCCAAGCATCCAGTATCGTGCATCGAACCTGGACTGGCAACTCGTTTCATACATGATATTTTACATGTTTCAATGCCATTCTCCCAAATCCTCCCACCCTCTCCCTCTCCCACAGAGTCCATAAGACTGTTCTATACATCAGTGTCTCTTTTGCTGTCTCATACACAGGCTTATTGTTACCATCTTTCTAAATTCCATATATATGCGTTAGTATACTGTATTGGTGTTTTTCTTTCTGGCTTACTTCACTATGTATAATAGGCTCCAGTTTCATCCACCTCATTAGAACTGATTCAAATGGTTCCTTTGCTGTGCAGAAACAATTTAATTTGATGTAGTCCCATTTATTTTTGCTTTTCTTGCCCGTGCCTTTGGAGTTGTTGAATCACTGTGTTGTACACATGAAACTGGTATAATATTGTATATCAAATATATGTCAATAAACACACAGAAAAAATAATGTGTACAATTCAGTGACTTTTGATCTATTCAAATTATTGTGTAGCCATCACTACTGTCTAAATCTAGAACATTCTCACTACCCTAAATGTAGCACTGTACCCATTAAGCTGTCACTTCCCATTCGTTCTCTCTTCCTAGCCCCTGGAAACCACCAATCTACTTTTTATTTCTATAGATTTACATATTGTGAATATTTCATGTTAATAGGGTCATACAATATGACTTTTTATGTCTGGATTTTATGTCTCAATTCTTTCTTTCACCTAGCGTAATGTCTTAAACATTCATGTTGTAACATGTATCACTAGTTCTTTCCTTTTAGTGTCTGAATAATATTCTATCATATGGATAATGCTGTACTTTATATGTGCATTAGTTGATGGACATTTGGATTCTTTCTACATTTAACTATTGTAAGTAGATATAATCAAATAAATTATTTGCAAATATTTTCTCTCATTCTATGAGTAACCTTTAAATTTCATTGATGGTCTCCCTTGCTATACAGAAGCCTTTTAGTTTGATGAAGTATAGTATGTCTTTTTAGTTTGTATGCATGTTTTTAGTATGTATATCTGTTTAATGACTTTCTATAATATTCTGTCATTTTCAGAGTACAAATCTTAAACCTACTTAATAAAAGTTATTCATAAATATTTTTGTTTTAATTTCAGCTTTATTGAGATATAATTAACAAATAAATATAAGCATTTTGTCTTATAACTGTTAGAATTGTTTTTTAACTAACATCTTCAGATTGTTCATCACTTTCAGATAAAGGGAGCTGATTATTTTCCTATTGGTCTTGTATCTTGTAACTTTGCTGAGTCTTTTTTTTATTAGTTATAATAGATTTTTGTTCTATAGAATTTTCTATATATAAGATCATGTCATCCAAAAAATACACCTTTACCACTTTATTTCCAACTTTTTTTACCCAATTGCTCTGGCTGAAACTTCCAGTGCAATGTTGAATAGAAGTGGCCATAGTGGGAATCCTTGTCTTACTCCAGATCACCATTAAATAGGATTTCAGCTGTTGATTTATCATAGATTCCTCTTGTCAGGAGGAGTGAGTTTCCTTATATTTTGAGGTTGTTGAGTAGTTTTAATCATTAGTGTTAGGTTTTTTCAGGTGCTTTTTATGCATCAATTTATATCATGAAAACTCACTTTTTTTCATTCTATTAATGTAAGGTATTCAGCTCAGTTCAGTGGCTCAGTTGTGTCTGACTCTTTGCCACCCCATGGACTGGAGCATGCCAGGCTTCCCTTTCCATAACCAACTCGCAGACCTTACTAAAACTCATGCCACTGCATTGGTGATGTCATCCAACCACCTCATCCTTTGTCATCCCCTTCTCCTCCTGGCTTCAATCTTTCCCAGCAACAGGGTCTTTTTCAAGGAGTCAGTTCTTTGCATCAGGTGGTCAAAGTATTGGGATTTTAGCTTCAGCTTCAGTCCTTCCAATGAATATTCAGGAGTGATTTCCTTTAGGATGGACTGGTTGGATCTCCTTACTATCCAAGAAACTCTCAAGAATCTTCTCCAACACCATAGTTCAAAAGCATCAGTTCTTCAGCACTCTGCTTTCTTTATACTACAACTCTCACATGAGTACATGACTACTGGAAAAACCATAGCTTTGACTTGTTGGACCTTGTTGGCAAAGTAATGTCTCTGCTTTTTAATATGCTGTCAAAGTTGGTCATAATTTTTCTTCCAAGAAGCAAGTGTCTTTTAATTTCATGGCTGCAGTCACCATTTGCTGTGATTTTGGAGCCCCTCAAAATAAGGTCTGTCACTGTTTCCATTGCTTCCCCATCTATTTCCCATGAAGTGATGGGACCAGATGCCATGATCTTAGTTTTCTGAATGTTGAATTTTAAGCCAACTTTTTCACTCTCCTCTTTCAATTTCATCAACAAGCTTTTTAGTTCTTTGCTTTCTGCCATAAGGGTGGTGTCATCTACATATGTGAGGTTATTGGTATTTCTCCCAGCAATCTTGATTCCAGCTTGTGCTTCATCTAGTCCAGCATTTCTCATGATGTGCTCTGCATATAAGTTAAATAAGCAGAGTGACAAAATAGAGCCTTGACATACTCCTTTCCCAATTTGGAACCAGTCTGTTTTTCCATGTGCAGTTCTAACTGTTGCTTCTTGACCTGCATACAGTTCTCTCTGGAGACAGGTCAGGTGGTCTGGTATTCCCATCTCTTTAAGAATTTTCCACAGTTTGTTGTGATCCAAACAAAGGCTTTGGCATAGTCGATAAAGCAGAAGTAGATGTTTTTCTGGAACTCTCTTGCTTTTTCGATAATCCAACAGATGTTGGCAATTTGATCTCTGGTTCCCCTGCCTTTTCTTTTTTTTATTTTTAATTTTTTTTCATTTTGATTTATTTATTTATTTTAATGTAAATTTATTTATTTTAATTGGAGGTTAATTACTTTACAATATTGTATTGGTTTTGCCATATATCAACATGAAAGATGGTAATGATAACCCTGTATGCGAGACAGCAAAAGAGACACAGATGTATAAAACAGTCTTTTGAACTCTGTGGGAGAGGGAGAGGGTGGGATGATTTAGGAGAATAGCATTGAAACATGTATATATCATATATGAAACAAATTGCCAGTCCAGGTTTGATGCATCATACTGGATGCTTGGGGCTGGTGAACTGGGATGTTCCCTGCTTTTTCTAAGTCCACCTTGAACATCTGAAAGTTCTCAGTTCGTATACTGTTGAAACCTCGCTCGGAGAATTTTGTGCATTACTTTGCTAGCATATGCTGCTGCTGCTGCTGTTGCTGCTAAGTCGCTTCAATCATGTCCGACTCTGTGTGACCCCATAAACGTCAGCCAACCAGGCTCCCCCATCCCTGGGATTCTCCAGGCAAGAACACTGGAGTGGGTTGCCATTTCCTTCTCCAATGCATGAAAGTGAAAAGTGAAAGTGAAGTCGCTCAGTCGTGTCTGACTCTTAGCGACCCCATGGACTGTAGCCTACAAGGCTCCTCCATCCATGGGATTTTCCAGGCAAGAGTACTGGAGTGGGGTGCCATCACCTTCTCCGGCTAGTGTATGAGATGAGTGCAATTGTGCAGTAGTTTGAACATTCTTTGGCATTGTGTATCTTTGGGATTGGAATGAAAACTAACCTTTTGTAGTTCTGTAGCCACTGTTGAGTTTTCCAAATTTGCTGGCATATTGAGTGTAGCACGTTCACAGAATCATCTTTTAGGATCTGAAATAGCTCAGCTGGAATTCCATCACGTCCGCTAGCTTTGTTCATTGTGGTGCTTCCTAAGGCCCACTTGACTTCACATTCCAGGATCTCTGGCTCTAGGTGAGTTATCACACCATCGTGATTATCTGGGTCATGAAGATCTTTTTTGTATAGTTCTGTGTATTCTTGCCACCTCTTCTTAATATCTTCTGCTTCTGTTAGGTCCATACCATTTCTGTCCTTTATTGTGCCCATCTTTGCATGAAATGTTCCCTTGGTATCTCTAATTTTCTTCAAGAGATCTCTAATCTTTCCCATTCTACTGTTTTCCTCCATTTGTTTGCATTGATCACTGAGGAAAGCTTTAATATCTCCTTGCTATTCTTTGGAACTCTGCATTCAAATGGGTATATCTTTCCTTTTCTCCTTTGCCTTTAGCTGCTCTTCTTTTCGCAGCTATTTGTATGACTCTTTAGACAACCATTTTGCCTTTCTACATTTCTTTTTCTTGGGGTTGGTCTTGATGACTGCCTCCTATACAATGCCACAAATCTCAGTCCATAGTTCTTCAGGCACTCTATCTATCATATCTAATCCCTTGAACCTATTTGTCACTTCCACTGTATAATCATAAGGGATTTTATTTAGGTCATACCTGAATGTTCTACTGGTTTTCCCTACTTTCTTCAAATCATATCTAAATTTGGCATTAAGGAGTTGATAATTTACCTTGAACAATTGTTGTGTTGTATTACCCATGTGTTCCTGGATTTAATTTCCTGGTCATGGTGGAAATTTATCAATTTGAATTTGATAAATTATTTTTAATATAAATTTATTTATTTTAATTGGAGGCTAATTACTTTACAATATTGTATTGGTTTAATTTGAAGTACTTAAATACTGATAGGTTGCTGTATCCAATTTGCTAGTATTTTATTGATAATTTTTACATTTATGTATATTAGGGTTATTGCTTATAGTTTTCTTTTTCTCATGTCTTTTTCTTGTTTTGTTAACATAGTAATACTGCCCTCATAGAATGAGCTAACAAGTGTTTCTTTCTCTTTTATTTTTTGTAAGAATATTATAAAGTTTGGCTTTAATTCTTCTTTAAATATTTGGTAGACTACCAATAAGACCATATGGTGCAACACTTTCCTTTGTAGGGAAGTTTTCTATTACTGATTCAGTCTCTTTACTTGTTATGGTGGTTGAGTTGCTAAATCATGTTCCCATGGGGGTCAGTGACCCCCGTGGGGTCACTCTTGTGACCCCATGGACTGTAGCCTGCCAGGCTCCTATGTCCATGGATTTTCCAGGCAAGAATACTGGAGTGGATTGCCATTTCCTTCTCCAGGGGATCTTCCTGACCCAGGAGTCGAACCCGAGTCTTCTGCATTGCAGGCTGATTCTTTACAAATTGAGCTATGAGGGAAGCCCATTACTTGTTACATGGCTTCATATTTCTATTTCTTCTTTAGTCTATTTTGATAGTTTGTTGTTGTTGTTGTTGTTTCTAGTAACTTGTATATTTTATCTGGGTTATCTAACTCGTTCCTAGTGCTGTGTGCTTAGTTGTTCAGTTGTGTCCAACTCTTTGTAACCCTGTGGACTGTAGCCCGCCAGGCTCATCTGTCCATGGGGATTCTCCAGGCAAAAATACTAGAGTGGGTTGTCATGCCCTCCTCCAGGGGATCTTCCCAAACCAGGGATCAAACCCAGGTCTCCCACATTGCAGGCAGATTCTAGTAGTGTCTTATAATTATTTGTATTTCTCTAAGTTTGATAGTAAGGTCTCCATTTTTTATTTCTGATTTTATTGCTTTTCATCTTCCTTTTTTTATGGTAAATTCACCTAAATATTTGTCAACTTTGATCTTTATAAAAGACCAACTTTGTTGTCTTGATTTACTCTATTATTCTCTATTTGATTTATCTCTACATTGTTTTTTATTGTTTACTTCTTCTAGTGATTATGGCTTAGTTTCAGCTTTTTCTAGTTTTTTTAAGGTGAGATGTTAGGTTTTTGATTTGACATCTTCTTTTTTATTATAGGTGTTCAAAGCTGTAATTGTAAGTGGGATATTGATATAGCCAACTATTAGTGTTCAAATATCTATTTATCCCTAGAATTCTGTCAGTATTTGCTTCAAATAAGTTGATGCTTTGCTGTTAGGTACCTATATGTTTATAATTGTTATGCCTTGATAGTGTGACTGACCCTTTTATTATTATTAATGATCTTCCCTTTATCGTTATTATTATTAACAGATTTTAGTATACCCACTTAAGCTCTTTTTGGTTGTTTCATGGAATATATTGTTTTCATCCTTTTACATTTAGCCTATTTCTGTCTTTGGATGTGAAGCGATTTTCTTGTAGTTGGATCATGTTTGCTGTTAGCTTTCTACACATTCTTTCAGTCTCTAACTTTTAATTGTATAGTTTAATCCATTTATATTTAATGTGTTTACTGACAAGGAAGGACTTATGCAGTTTTGCTATTTATGTTATATAAGTTTTATATTTTTCACTCAGCGTCTTCACTAATCCCATCTTCTGTGTTAAATGAATATTTTCCTTTTTTATCTATTATGTCTCAAATGAGGATCATGCTGTCTGAAAATGTGAAAAGAGATAATCTGTTTTATAAAATGATAGAAAATATGGCTGAATTATATTCTCTTTTCTGGAAAGTAAAACTTGTAAGTGATCAACTTGGGTATTTAGCCAAGTAAATTTTTATGCAGAAAAATGAGCTAACAACTAATGTGTGCAGTTCATGATTCTTTCTCGGGTGCTATGGAGCAGATTGGTTTGTTTATTGACCTTTTCCCTTGTAGATACTTAAATTTCTTTGGATTACTAAGTCATTTTCCACTTGTCCATCTGTTTTCCACATTGTAAAATTGTGTTGCACTTCTTGTAATCTGTTGTTTCTTCTCTTTCCTTTGACCTTACAGATTTATGACTTAAAATATTTTACTGTCATTTTAGTGGGGTTTTGGTTGAGAATAGTGGTTAATTTGTGGATTAAATCCAAAATGTTGAATTAAATAAATGCCTTTGATTGACTCTGAGGTATCTTGAAAGTTTGTCATTCTGACATGATAAAAGTTCTCCCCATGTTGAATAGCCTTTATATTGAACATTAAGCTTAAACTTTTAAAGTGATGTAGGTCACTCATTTGCTTATTTGCAATACATGAGTGAATTTGATCATTTGTATGCTTTCAAATAAAGTTAACCTGTTTTACTCTGCTATGCATAGATTCTTTCTCATCCTTATACACAAACCATGTGAATTAAGATTTTTTTTTCCTTTTTGAGCAAACTGTGACTCATAGTACTTAGAAATTGTAGAAGAACACACAACATAGAAAATGGCAGATCTGAAATTCAAACACACCTCTTCTTCTGAAATGTTCTTGTAATAACATTCCTCATTCTTGTTACTGTATCTGTTCCTGTACCTTTATTTATTTTAATTTTTAAAAATCAACTGTTTTACATGTGTTTAGTTTTTGCTACTGTGGTTTTCAAGTCCAACAATGAATGATGATGAATCCTAGAATAGCTTGCCTTTTCAATCTCTATGACCTTTAAGATTAAAAAAAAAGAAAGAAAGAAATTACTGGTTTAAAAATGATTCCTGAATGATTTGTTTCCCCTAAATCCTATAACACTTCACTACCTGAAAGGTCTGTAAAGAAACTGTGTCAGGGAGTAAAGTAGGAGGTGACTGGGATTATGTAATTTGGTTAAGAAATGACATAATTTCTCATTGTGAGGGGAAGAAACAAAGGAGAAGACACATGGGACTGTAGAAAATGCAAGGTGGAGATATTAATACTACACTATAATCTTCCTTGGGTGTTTAGCCTGGGGACTAGAAGACTGAGGGGACATGTTAGTTGTCTTGAAATATTTGAGGAGTTGTCATATGGAAGAGGGAGTAGACTTTTCCTGTAGGCCCAGAGGCATAACTAGCATTAAGAGGTAAAAGTTACAGCAAAGAATTTCTACTCACTGTAAGAAAGAACTTTCTGATAGTGCACAGCATTGGTATAGGCTGCTGCATGAAGTCACAAGAATTGTTCCTTCCAGTGCTGAGTACCTATGAATCAAGAGTACTGTGGAGGAGACATTAGCAGGGATGGAAGGAAGAAGCTGATTCTAATCTAACCTAGCCTCTTTCTCATAATATGTCTATTTCTTTCTGTCTTTGTCTCTTTCTGGTCTTCTTTCTTTGCTTCTTCCTTCCCTCTCCCCCTGCCCCTTACTTCTTGTCTATTATTTGTCTATCTACTATCTCACTTTCAAATAGACAAGGTTGAGAGAAAGGAAGATGAACAGTGAAAAATAATAATTTGTGTGTGTGTTTGTGTGTAGTGTGTTTTAGGATATTGGGTGTCAGTTCCATTTATATCCCCTTTTTATGTTTAGGAACACAATGGTGACAAAGATAATTCTCTGATATCATATGAAATCAGAAGCAGACTCCCATAGCAGGAACAACTTTTGAGTCAGATATATCGAGGTTCAGACTCTGTCAGTTTTAGCTCTATGATCTTGGGAAAGTCCCCATTGAAACTTCATGAACCTTTATTTCTTTACTATAGACTTAAAGTATCTTGATTATATGGGTTTTGTGAAATTAAATGAGACAAGGGACAAAAAGCACACTGCAAACCATATAGTATGTAGTCAGTAATAGCAAACAATTATTTCATACATTTCCTTACCTTGCTTTTCATTGCACAAATACATCACATCAAGCTCATGGAATTTTAATGTCATAATTTATGTTTTCAGTATCTGATGTCAGCAGAATGCAAAAGCCTTTCTGACTTGAGAGAGTTAAATGAGTCTGAATTTTTCTTGAGAGTCAACTTGCCTATTCTGTCTCTCTCTCCATGAAAAAAAGTATGTCACTTCCACTTTGCAAAATTTAAGTATACGCAGACCTGTAAAAGTACTTGTCTTCAAAATGACACCACTTAATAACTCATTTCCTTATTTTTGAATTTTGAGATGTAAAGTGGTTGTACTATATATTGCTAATTTACTATGGTTTCCAAGTTGTCTTATTAAAGAAAATAATTTTGGTGGTATAATTCCCAGAGAATATTTTAGCTCTTCAGTAAATGAAAAGAGTCTGTAGCTTTCTTTTTCACAGCATATGTAATTCTAGATACTGTTCCTTGCATCTATTAATATGTGGAAAAGTTAGGAGGCTCCCACTTTATGTCAAATTTAAAAACAAAATTATGGATGCATAATCAAATTTTATATCTCTGATTAAGCTATACTGAAATGCTGAAGAAGTTCCCTTAGAACAGTCAATAACTATGTACTGTAATCAGATTTATCAGGCAGCCTTCACATGTGTGATATGTATATGTTTCCATTATTAATCATGGCAAATATATGAATTGTGCACATACTAGCCATTCACACCCGATTAATTGATGAAAGGTATGTGTGTGAATGTATAAGTACATGTGCTTATCCTCACTTCTTGTGCTTGTCTAAATTGTGATTATTTTGAGTATATGTGTAATTTCACAGCCCTTATCTGGCTAACTGATAAGGCAAGATCAAAGTTTCAGTTCTTTCAGTTCAGTCGCTCAGTCATGTCTGACTCTTTGTGACCCCATGGACTGGAGCACGCCAGGCTTTCCTATTGATAGCCAACTCCCAGAGCTTTCTCAAATTCATGTCTATTGAATTGGTGATGCCATCTAGTCATCTCATCCTCTCTCGTCCCCTTCTCCTCCTGCCTTCAATCTTTCCCAGCATCATCAGGGTCTTTTCAAATGAGTCAGTTCTTCACATCAGGTCACCAAAGTATTGGAGTTTCAGCTTCAGCATCAGTCCTTCCAATGAATATTCAGGACTGATTTCTTTTAGGATTGACTGGTTTGATCTCCTTTCAGTCCAAGGGACACTCAATAATCTTTTCCAACACCACAGTTCAAAGAATCAATTCCTTGACATTCAGCTTTCTTTGTAGTCCAACTCTAACATCCATACATGATTACTGGGAAAACCATAGCCTTGACTCCACGGACCTTTACTGGCAAAGTAATGTCTCTGCTATTTAATATTGTGTCTAGTTTGGTCATAGCTTTTCTTCCAAGGAACAAATGTCTTTTAATTTCATGGCTGCAGTCACCATCTTCAGTGATTTTGGAGCCCCCCAAAATAAAGTCTGTCATTGTTTCCACATCTATTTGCCATGAAGTGATAGGACCAGATGCCATGATCTTCGTTTTCTGTATGTTGAGTTTTAAGCCAGTTTTTTCATTCTCCTCTTTCACTTTCATCAAGAGTCTCTTTAGTTCTTCGCTTTCTGCTATAAGGGTGGTGTCATCTACATATCTGAGGTTATTGATATTTCCTGCAGCAATCTTGATTCCAGCTTGTGCTTCATCCAGTCTGGCATTCCATATGATGTACTCTGCATATAAGTTAAATAAGCAAGGTGACAATATAAAGTCTTTATGTATTCCTTTCTCAATTTGGAACCAATCTGTTGTTCTATGTCCAGTACTTATCTGTTGCTTCTTGACCTGCATACAGATTTCTCATGAGGCAGGTAGTGTGATCTGGTATTCCCATCTCTTGAGGAATTTTTCACAGTTTGTTGTGATCCACACAGTCAAAAGCTTTTGTTTTTGTTTTGTTGTTGCTGTTGTTTTTTTAGTCAAAGGCTTTTGAAGCAGAAGTAGATGTAGTCAATTAAACAGAAGTAGATGTTTCTCTGGAATTGTCTTGCTTTTTTGATGGTCCAACAGATGTTGGCAATTTGATCTCTGGTTCTTCTGACTTTTCTAAGTGCACCTTGAACATCTGGAAGTTCTCAATTCACATACTGTTGAAGCCTCACTTGGAGAATTTTGTGCATTATTTGCTAGTGTGTGAGACAAGTGCAATTGTGCAGTAGTTTGAAGATTCTTTGGCATTGCCTTTACTTGGGATTGGAATGAAAACTGACGTTTTCCAATCTTGTGGCCACTGCTGACTTTTGAAAATTTGCTGGCATATTGACTGCAGCACTTTCACAGAATCAGCTTTTACGATTTGAAATAGCTCAACTGGAATTCCATCACCTCCACTAGCTTTGTTCATCGTGATGCTCCCTAAAGCCTGTTTGACTTCACACTCCAGGATGTCTGGCTCTAGGTGAATGATCACACCATCGTGGTTATCTGGGTCATGAAGATCTTTTTGTATAATTCTTCTGTTTATTCTTGCCACCTCTTCTTAATATCTTCTGCTTCTGTTAGGTCCATACTATTTCTGTCCTTTATTGTGCCCATCATTGCATGAAATCTTCCCTTGTTATCTCTAATTTTCTTGAAGAGATCTCTAGTCTTTCCCATTCTACTGTTTTCCTCCATTTTTTTGCATTGATCACTGAGGAAAGTTAATATCTCTCCTTTCTACTCTTTGGAACTCTGCATTCAGATGGGTATATTTTTCCGTTTCTCCATAGCCTTTTACTTCTCTTCTTTTCTCTGATATTTGTAAGGCCTCCTTGGAAAACCATTTTGCCTTTTTGCATTTCTTCTTCTTCCCTTCAATTCAGTTGCTCAGTCATGTCTGAGTCTTTGCGACCCCCATGGACTGCAGCACTCTGGGCCTCCCTGTCCATCACCATCTCCCAGTGCTTACCCAAACTCATGTCCATCGAGTTGGTGATGCCATCCAACCATCTCATCCTCTGTCATCCCCTTCTCCCTCCTGCCTTCAATCTTTCCCATCATCAGGGTCTTTTCAAATGAGTTAGTCCTTCACATCAGGTCACCAAAGTATTGGAGTTTCAGCTTCAGCATCAGTCCTTCCAATGAATATTCAGGACTAATTTCCTTTACGATGAACTGGTTGGATCTCCATGCAGTCCAAGGGACTCAGAAGAGTCTTCTCGAACACCACAGTTCAAAAGCATCAATTCTTTGGTGCCCAGCCTTCTTTATGGTCCAACTCTCACATCCGTACATGACTAGTGGAAAAACCATAGCTTTGACTAGATGGACCTTTGTTGGCAAAGTAATGTCTCTGCTTTTTAATATGCTGTCTAGGTTGGTCATAACTTTCCTTCCAAGGAGCAAGCGCCTCTTAATTTCATGGCTGTAATCACCATCTGCAGGGATTTTGGAGCCCCCCCAAAATAAAGTCTGTTGCTGTTTCCATTGCTTCCCCATCTATTTGCCATGAAGTGATGGGACAGGACCCCGTGATCTTATTTTTCTGAATGTTGAGTTTTAAGCCAGCTTTTTCACTCTCCTCTTTCACTTTCATCAAGAAGCTCTTTAGATCTTCACTTTCTGCAATAAGGGTGGTGTCATCTGCATATCTGAGTTTATTGGTATTTCCCACAACTATCCTGATTCCAGCTTGTGTTTCTTCCAGCCCAGTGTTTCTCATGATATACTCTGCATATAAATTAAATACGCAGGGTGACAATATACAGCCTTGATGTACTCCTTTCCCGATTTGGAACCTGTCTATTGTTTCATGTCCAGTTCTTCTTCTTAGGAATGGTCTTGATCATGTCCTCCTGTGTACAGTGTTACTAACCTCTGTCCTTAGTTCTTCAGGCACTCTATCAGATCTAATCCCTTGAATCTATTTGTCACTCCCACTGAATAGTCATAAGGGATTTGATTTAGGTCATACCTGAATGGTAAATTTTACTGCTATTTCATTATTTTTCTGATTGATTTGCCTGGTAGATCCTGTGAATTATGAATTAGATTCCTGGGTTACTGTGAATAAAATTATCAAATACTAAATCTTTTCAATTGTGTTATTTTCTTCATATTTTCTATCAGTATTTCTTTGTTATTAATTTACAATTATATATATTAAAATATGTCATAAAATGTTGAAAAAAGCTAATAAAAAATAAAAATAAATTAAAAAAATTTTAAAATTTCTAAATTCCAGTGATAAATTTTAATATGATTTATTCCTTGTGTGTGTATGTGTAGCAAATGGAGGAAAATAGCCATGGGAGATGACATACAAATATAATTGAGACAATAAGTAGGATAAAAGCTTTAGAATCATGAATGTAGTCGCTAGTATTTTCCTGTAATCATGAGGAGATCTTTGTATTTCCACACAACATGTGAAAGGGATTGAAAATAAATTTCTTTTTCCACTAAAATGACAGAGTGACCAAGCTAATATATGGTTATAGATAAAAGCATCTACAGTTTATACCCTGATGCTTCAGATAATATGTATCATATGCCTTCCTTTGTCCTTGAATAATCATTGGAAATGTGACATTTTTACAACCATACAATAACATATCTTAAGAATAGACTATAATGTATTTATTGATTTATATATTTAACATTTAGTTTTTCTTTTTTTGCTTGTATTAGTGCTTTAATAAAGATGCATATACTCAAATGCTTTTCATTCACCTGCTAATTTCCATTAATTATATTTCTTATGCATTTATTGGGTTAAAGCATATTTTAATTTAAATTTCATTGATTCTTATTGCCACATTACTTTCTAAAACATCTGTGCCAATATATTAGAAATATTATATAAAAAAATTAGAATTCTGAGTTTACCATAATCCTTTAAAGAGAATTGGATAACCCTGTAGGGAGAATAGTATGTGAAGACAGGAAAATATAGGCCTACCCTATGTAACTATATGAACTGATAATATATTTGCAAACTGAAGCAAAGTTCTAAAAAAGTGATAAATTATGATCAGGTTTGTATCAGTAGTTCAAAGATGTCACAAAATTAAGAAATGTTTTGATATAAAACAGTACATTATCATATAAAAAGAGAAAACCCATATGCTTTTTTCATGGCTTCTGAAAAGGCTTTTGTTACTATTCTGTCTGGATTTTCAATACCAATATTGTAATGAATTAAGCTAAAATGCTTGGAAACCCTTCATTTAAAAAGCATGCTGAGTAAAATGTGAGAAAAATTTTCAGAGCTTCGCTTGCAATAGAAGAAAAACTCAAAACCCCATGTGCTCTAAATAAAGAGGGAATCAAAATCCAGAGAAATAAGTGTACAAACTGATGCTGCTGATGCTCCCAGGATGAGTGGGAAGGTAAGTCAGATACTGGTCATAGAGATTAAGGGTATTTAGTTTAACATCCATATAGGAAAATTTTACCAGACCTTGCCGTTTTTAATATAGGACATTAGTAAGTTAAATCTCATAATGTAGCCAGAGCTCTTAAATATCTTTGCCTAAAGTAAAATGATAAAACTAGAGAAAAAGAGTCATTTTTGAGTAATGGGAATTCAAAAATGTAAAAAGAAAAAAAAAAAAAAAAAGGAAAGTTGCACGTCACACACAAAATCTGAATTGCGTTATTGAATTGTAAGAAACTAAATTCATAAGAAACCATTTTCCACAAAGAAGAGTTCAGGCCCAATTATTTTCATTGCCAAATTCTGTCAAGTCTTTTAGAAATAAATAATACCAATCTTATAATATTTCAGAAAATATGAATTATGTAAGGATAAACTTAACAGAAGATACGCAAGACCTAGACACTGAGAACTATAAGCATTGTAGAGAAAAAGTTAAAAAGTCATGAATTAATGGTAAGATATTTGGTATTCATGAATTTGAAGATTCAGTATTAAGATGTCTGTTCTTCAAAATAATCCCACTAAAAATACCAGGTTTGGACACAGGCAGAAAGTTTTAAGCTGATTCTGGGCCATGTATGAAAAAGCAGCAGACCTGTGATGTCAAAACAATTTAGAAACAGAACAAAGTTGTAAGATTTACATTACCAAATTTCAGAGCTCACTATAGAGCTATCTATATAACAAATCAACTTTTTGAGTAAAGTACCAAGATAATTCAATGTCATCAATGTGCAATGGTCATCTTTCCAACAAGTAGTTTTGGGAAAACTGGGTATTTATAGATAAAACACTGACCCTTATATCACACCATTTAGAAAAAATAAACTCAACATGCATCATAAACCTAAATGTAAAAGTTAACATTATAAAGTTTCTAGAAGATAATATGGTCATCTTGCTGACTTTCAGAGAGAGGGCCATTAGACATGACATAAAACATGTTAATCATAGAAGAAAGAAAATTGATAAATTGGAACCATTTAAAACACTTGCCTTTTGGGAAACAGTTTTGAAAGTGAAAAATCAAATTACAGCCTGGAAGAAAATACTTTCAGTATGTGTGATTGACAAAGATCTTATTTCCAGAGTATATAATAAAAATAAAAACTTTACAACTCAGGAATAAGAAAACAAAAAACTCATTTTTAAAAAAGTGAGAAAAACCTGAAAGGTTGTTGCTGAGCCATGAAAGATGCCAGGATTCTTGGCCTCTGGAGGAAAGGAGTTCAATCCGGGGCCAGTGACGAGGCTTGATCTCTCAGAGCTTTTGTGTAATATAGCTTTATTAAAGTATAAAAGAGATAGAGAAAGCTCCTGACAGACATCACAAAGGGGCAGAAAGAGTGCCCCCTTGCTAGTCTTTAGCAGCAAGTTATGTACCTACTAGCAGGCTGCTAATTAGAGAAAGGAAATGTCTCAAAACTCAGAGAGTGGCACCAGGCCCCACACACACAACACGCATTTTGAGATAACATTGACACAAGGTGAGTCATTCCAGGACACAAAACAATTGACATGAATCTTGAAGAAAGTCAGGTTTCCAAGCAAATACGTAGTCTCATTAACAGAGCTTAAGAGAACACTTGCATGAGTAAAGTATACTGGTTTGTTGAGTGAAACATACTGGTTTGTCAAGTCAGTTCTGAGTCTTAGGCGAACTGACTTGAAGAAAGACAGAGTCTAAGGTAAATATATATAGTTCATTAACATAGCTTAAGAAAAACGTTTCCGTAAGAAAAAGTAACCTAGATGTCCATCAGCAGATGAACAGATAAGAAAGCTGTGGTACATATACACAATGGAGTATTACTCAGCCATTAAAAAGAATACATTTGAATCAGTTCTAATGAGGTGGATGAAACTGGAGCCGATTATACCGAGTGAAGTAAGCCAGAAAGAAAACACCAATACAGTATACTAATCCATATATATGGAATTTAGAAAGATGGTAACAATAACCCTGTATGTGAGACAGCAAAAGAGACACAGATGTATAGAACAGTCTTTTGGACTCGGTGGGAGAGGGAGGAGGGGATGATTTGGGAGAATGGCATTGAAACATGTGTAATATCATATAAGAAACGAATCGCCAGTCCAGGTTCTATGCGGGATACAGGATGCTTGGGGCTGCTGCACTGGGATGACCCAGAGGGATGGTATGGGGAGGGAGGTGGAAGGGGGGTTCAGGATTGGGAACATGTGTACACCTGTGGCGAATTCATGTTGATGTATGGAAAAACCAATACAATATTGTAAAGTAATTAGCCTCTAATTAAAATAAATTTAAATTAAAAAAAGAAAAGTAATACAAGAAAAATTACCAATATGAAACAGAAAAAAAAAAAAAAGGAAGAAAAATGCATTGGTTAGCTCAATGTTTGAGAAAAGTTAAGTGCAGGTGGAACCAGGTGTCATCAAGGCAGCAAAGAATTTTAAAAGAAATCTCCTTTTAGTTTTGTATAGAGAAGAGAAAAAATATCTGACACTTGTTCCCCTGCCACTTAAGAGGGAGATAAAAAAGCGTCTAGCACTTGCAGCCTATTTCCTCCATTTGGGGGCCCCTAGCCTTCCTGCCTGTTACCCTCTCATTCTTTTAGGAGAATTCTCCCTAGGGGAATTGCCTAGGGAAAGGGGCATTGTTCTTGTTCTGTAACTGCTTCTGAGCTGGTAGGGGGCATTGTCCCTAAATTTGTGAGGCAACATATTCTCCTAACCCTCATATTGAGGGTCTCTGATTCAGGGGCCCCAAGTACTGGTTGGAGGAAGCTGAGACAATCACAGGAGTTTGAGCAATCATTTGTAACTTAAAAGCCTTCATGCGACTAGAAACAAATCCAGCTACACAGTTACAGATGCTGGGAGCAAGCAGCAAAAACAGAACCATCAGCAAAGTTAAAAGTCACATTATATCCATATAACTATGCACCAGTCCATTTTAGGATTATAAAATGTCATCAGATTAAGAAGAAGCATCACACATGATTGTTGTTGTCAAAGTTATTTGCAGACTTGGAGAAAGTCCTTTCCCTGAGGTGGAGACTCCCATCACGGGAAGCCTTCCACTGATGAAGAGAGGAGTGCTCCGAAGACCCAGAAATTAGACCGATTGTGGAATAGAGCATAGGAGTGAGCCCAAGACAGGAAGGCATTGTCTTGATGGTCAAACAGCAGACTCAGGGTTTTTGGAGTCAGCAGAAGCAGGCTCACATAGATTATCAGGCCCATCTGAAAAGTAAATAGTAAGAGCATAGAAAATAAGGACATAAAATAACATCACTTAGTTCCGGTCTGGGTGCCACCTCCTTACTCGAGTATGATGCCCTCATGAATCAATTCCTGGCACCTTGACAGCTGTGGAAGAAGAAAAAATGACCTGATAAGGGCCTTCCCAGAGGGGCTCGAGGGATTGTCCCCCAGATCCCAATGACTTTATCAGGACCTCAGTTCCTGGCTCAAATAGTGGCTTGCTTGACTCTGAGGCTGGGTCAGGAGTCACCTCCCGGAGTTCCTTTAATGACTGTTGAAAAGCTGAGCTGAGTTACATAATTAGTTAATTCCAAGGCTTCAGGGTCTATAACAATGTCTGTGCATAAGAAGGGTCTTCCATAAATACATTCAAAGGGGAACAGTTCCTCCTTTTTGGGGGCAGTTCGAGCCCTCATTAAAGCTATGGGTAGAACTTTAAGCCAACTGTCCTGTGTATCTTGAGTTAATTTGTGCAGATGCCTCTTAATAATGTCATTAGCTTTTTCAACCTTTCCTGAGGTTTGGGGTCTCCAGGAACAGTATAAGTGATACTCTGTTCCTAGAGTTTTTGAAACCCTCTGAGTTACAATACGGAGAAGGCAATGGCACCCCACTCCAGTACTTTTGCCTAGAAAATCCCATGGACGGAGGAGCCTGGTAGGCTGCAGTTCATGGGGTCGCTAGAGTCGGACACGACTGAGCGACTTCACTTTCACTTTTCACTTTCATGCATTGGAGAAGGAAATGGCAACCCACTCCAGTGTTCTTGCCTGGAGAATCCCAGGGAGGGGAAGCCTGGTTGGCTGCTGTCTATGGGGTCGCACAGAGTCAGACATGACTGAAGTGATGCAGCAGCAGCAGAGTTACAATAGCTTTAAAAGTGGAGCCATTTTCACTCTGAAGGCTCTGTGGCAGCCCAAACCTGGGAATAATTTCATGGATTAAAACTCTTATAAGCTCCTTAGCCTGCTCACTACAGCAGGGAAAATCCTTAATCCATCCAGTAAAGGTATCCACCGAAACTTGTAAGCAAGAATATCTTTACCTTTATAGAAAAAAAAAAAAAAAAAAAAAAAAAAAAACTCAGTAAAAAAAAAAAAAAAAAAGTGGAAAAACCTCTGAGACAAGTTGCAAAAGAACATATATGAATGACTAGTAATCCTATTAAAAACTGCTCATTATCAGTAATCACTAGAGAAATGCAAATTAAAACTTCAGTGAGATACACACCCACTAGAATTGCTAGAAATGAAAGATTCAGTTCTAAGTGTCTTTGAGAATGTGAAGCAAATTGTAGAAATTGATGTTAGGAATTGTAAAATAACTTTTGGACAATAATTTGCCGATTTTCTTACAAAATAGAAAATACTCTTATCCTGTGACCAGCAATTTACCTGGGAGAAATAAACACACATTTTCACCAAAAATTTTCCGAAAATGTTCACATTCTATTTACTGTATAGCTGACCACTGGAAATAGCCAATGTATAGGTAAATGAACTAGCTCATGCATATAATGTGTACTGGGATGAATTGTGCCTCCTTCCCAAATTCATAGGTCTTTCCAGGTGGCTCAGCAGCAAAGAACCTGCCTGCCAATGCAGGAGACACAGGAGACACAGGTTTGATTCTTGGATTGATCAGGAAGATCCCTCGGAGAAGGAAATGGCAACCCACTACAATATGCTTGTCTGAAAAATTCCATGGACAGAGAAGCCTGGCAGGCTACAGTCCATGGGGTCACAAAGAGTCAGACATAACTGAACACACACATGCTACACATACATGTGTAGTGAGGAGGAGAGATAATATAGGTGTACTGATTACTTTTGGAGGAATTGACCTGTGTGGTTCAAGTGATTCCATCCAGGAAGATGGAATTCTGAAAATCCATGTAAGTTTCTCAATAAAACTTTAGGTTTCTTAAGATATTATCTATGTTATTTATATTACTTTTGGTATTATTTCTTTTTAATGCAATTTTGAATAAGATCTATTTCTATTATATTTTCTCATTTATAAGGGAATTATTGTATTTAGTTTATAATCATCCATCTTCTGTTTATACTTGCAATTTGGTAGTTGCCTCTCTTGTATTTTCTAGTTAGGTAATCATATCACCTTAAAATAATTATTTTATCATCAACTTTCCAAAAGTTAAATCACTCACTCTTTCTCTGTTAACTGGGGTAAGTCACTTTGACTTGTGTTAAATAATAGTTATGATATTAGATATCATTCTTGTCTTTTATTTCAATGGAAATAATGTTGGCTTTGGAATTAAGATAAATACCCTTTATCACTGAAAGAAAGGCAGTGTTGCCCTGTGGCTTAGAGTATGGCCTTTGGAATAGTTTTGCACTTACTAGTTGACTGACTTTTGGCAATTTACTCAACCTTCTTAACCTTCGCCTTCATTTGTAACTAAAGTGTTGATAGTGCTGATTTTATAGTATTATTGGGAGAACTAAATTAGATATCTAATGTAAATGTTTGCTACAGTGATTAACTTATAGCAGAGGCTCAGTATCATCACAGCAGGTGAAGATGCTGAAGAAAATATCTTTTAGGATTCTTCTGAGGAGCTTAAACCATTTTCTTATTCTCCCTATTTATATAAAATAAAATATAATTTATTATATTAATATAATATGTTAATAGGATCCATAACCTTAGGTCATTTATTAATGGAATAAAAATTTAGTCATCTAATGCCCAAATGGATTTGATGTGCTGAGGTTGTATTAATTTTTTTTTAACCAGTATATGTATGATTAGTCTGTCATTTTTGTACTGTTTCTATAAGGTCATGGCATTAAGCTTAAACTAGCTTTGGAAGATATGAGTTTCTGTTCTGTTTGTCGATGATGGAACAGTTTACATACCATAATAACTCTCTGTATCTTGAAATTTGAAATATATTTTCTATAAAACAATATGAACCTAGTGATATATTTGAGGTAATATTTTAGCTTTTTTAGAATTTTTCATTGTTGTGTTACTCTAGATTTCTACCTCAAAATAATTTGTATTTTATATAGGAAATTATCCTTTCCATTAAAAATTATTAGCCTAAAACTGTTGATACTATTTTCTTAAAATTTAAAAATATTTTATTGTGACTTAATTTCCTGTCTAACTAAAATTTCATTTGTGTTCAGCTGCTCATTGATTACAGTTGCAAGACGTTTCTGTTTTTTATGATTTTTAATATATTTTCTAAAAATAAGTATACTATGTTGTACACAGTTTTTTTTGTAAGCTGCTTTTTTACTTTGTTTCTTTAGATGTTATAAACTTTATTTTTATATCCAATTTTTTCTATATGTAGTTTTGTGTGTGTGTGTGTGTTTTATGGTCACAGATTTGAGATACCTACCATACAATCCACATAATTTAAGAGTACAATTCAGTGGTTTTTGTATATTCACAGAGTTGAGTGGTCATTAATATGATCAGTTTTAGAACATTTTCAGTACACCCAAATAAAGCCCTGTAACTGCCATTTTTAAAGCTAGCGTGACACTGCATTCTGCATACAAACTGTCATTATTTTAATATCCTTAATTGTTGAACATTTAGATTGTCTATATATTATTGTAGTAAATCCTTATAGCTGAAATTTGTGTAAGCAAACCGGAGCACAAGTACAAAAATTACCAGATATATACCAAAAGCTTTAAAATTCTATATAACTTTTGATGAAGAAATAGCTTCCTTCTAAGTTGTCCAACACTGGGTACTAACATTAAAGAAAGCAATACCAATTTAATGCATGAAAATATGTTTTTATATTATTTTATCTTCCTTCAGATATTACCAGACAGTACATTTTTTATGTGTTTGACTGTTTTCTGCCTTAGAAGTATATTAAAACAGGTCTTTGGGTTTTGTTTGTTTTTTTATTTTTTTTCCACCTTTTGATAGTAAATTTTTTTCTTTCTCAGTTGCTTGTCTGTCTCCTTTTTGCAATTAAGGGAATCCTAGGTTTCCTTTTCCAAAAGTTTTTAATGACAGTGCAGTTTCACTTTAACTATTTGTGGAATGATTATATTCCTAATTATTGAGAGCTTGCTTTTCACAATGAGTGCTAATTTAATTTTATAGGTTCATTGAAAAATTAAGAAAACACATTTTTTTTTTCTTAGTAATGTATCTCAGTCATTTCATTATGATACCAAGAATATCAAATTGGGCTCTTAATTTGTATTTAAAGGATTGATAAAATTGAACAATGTACATAGGAAACTAGGTGTATTACACAGCTTTACATATTGGTTGACATATAAGGCCTCAAAAGTAATATATTGGTTCCTCAGAAAGTTAAACTGGAATTACCATCTGACTCAGTAATTCCACTCTTACATCAATACCCAAGTGAAATAAAAGCAGATATTCAAACACCTGTACACAAGTGTTCATAGCAGCATATTCACAGTAGCCAAAAGGTGAAAACAACCCAAATGTCCATCAACTGTTAAGTAAGTAAACAAAATATATTTCCAAACTGTGAATTATTTCATAACCATAAGAAGGAATAAAGTACAGATTCATGCTATAGCCTGGATGAAACTTCATTTATGATAAATTAAAAAAATCAGACACAAGATATCAGATATTATGTGATTTTATTTATAGGAAATTTTCAGAATGGCAAATCCATAGATATGAAAAGTAGATTATTTAGTTGTCAGGGTCTGAGAGAAATGACAGCTTACTGGGTTTAGACTTATTTGGAGGTTATGAAAAATTTTAGAACTAAATAGAGGCAGTATTTGTACAGAATTGTGAATGCACTAAATTCCACTGAATTGTATAACTTGAAGAGACTGATCTTGTGATTTGTTACTTTCACTTTAATTTAAAAAATCTATAATTTAAATGTGATTAAGTGAACTTGAAGATATAGTTAAAATGAATTTATATGAGGTTAATATTGTTTCTCGTTTCCTTGTTCACCTTATTAAATTTATATTTTTACTCAATCTCATAAGAATTATGAGAATTCATTTAATGATTCATTAAATGTAAAATTTTCTCATGGAAAAATTGATACAGAGGTCTGTTTCAGGAGTAGGTTCCACTTAGAAATTAAATTTTGATTTCTAGTTTGTGTCAGAAAATTGATTTTAAATAAGAAAAGACCTTTCTGTCTTTGATAATCTCAAGGTTTATTTTAAAAAAACAAAAGTTAATTACACATACCAGTGTTATAATAAGTTATATAGCCTATTGACCCTAGAATTTTACTTGTTGGATCTATTTTATAAATAAATATGATATTGTTGCTTAATACTGCTTAACGTGTGAAAAGGGCACTTAATGTCATAAAGAAAATAGAAGAAGATGGTTTCCATTTGCAATAGAAAGAGACACTGATAGATGGGAATGTGGAAGAATACTTTGCTTTGGAGCCACGGACCTCATTTTGCAGTTGTTGTGAGCATGGTTCTATGAAGGGCTTGATAGATATTTTTACTTCAGTAAAAGGCTCTGTGTGTTCACTTGAAGTTCATTCATCCTTTTACCTGAAAATAGAGCCCCCTATTTCTGTTCTTGCCTTGCCAGTGAACCCAGAGGAACTCTTTAAAATGTAAATCAGATAATGTCACCACCACTGCTCTCAAAACCCTCCAGACTTTCCATTTCACAGTGAGAAAAATCCAAAGTTCTTGTGGCTTCCAAGGTCTTTCCTCCCAGAACTAATCTGCTACCCTGCCTTTTGGTCATTCTATTCCAGGCATATTGGTCTCTGTGCTGTATCTTGTCTCCATTAAGCACACCTTGACCTTGAGTAGCACTTGATGATCCCATTGCCTGGAATGTTCTTCTAATGATTTGTATATAACTCAGACCCTTGATTTCCTCAAGTCTCTCTTCACATGTGTTGTTATTGTAGCAGCTCCACAAATTATCCTATTGGCAATAGTAACTACCCCAGTGCCTCCTATTTGTTGTATTTTTTTTTCCTCCAGCAGTTATCATTAACACATATATTTCACTTATTTCTTCATCTAGTTTTTGACTCTTTCATCTAGACTGTAAATTCCATAATGACAGGGGGAGTTTTGTCTGCATTGTTGGTTCTCTACTGTATTCCCGGCACCCAGAAAATGATCGCTCTTTTAATAGGCACTCAGTACTTACTGGTTGAGTTAATGAATACAATCTCTTTGATATATGGTGAATCTGTTCAATCTAAAGTCTCATTACTATCATATTTACAAGTAATTTTCCCCCTTTGGTAACTCCCTGTTCTTTCTTTATGGAATTCCTATTAATCAGATTTGTCCAATATGTTTTTTTTTTGTTTTTTTTTTTTTTTTTTTGGTCACACTATTTTTAAGACATATTCTTGATAACATCTCTTTTTAGGACTCCTACTTTAAAAAACTAGTGGTGTTGAATTTACATGAATTCTCGTTTGTTCTCTTATACTTGTCGTTATGAAAAATCCTGTCCTTATTTCATTCTTGGAACTAGTCATCATCGCAAATATATCTGAGGTAGTATAATTAGAATTTTTGCTTCTTTTCTCTTCCTTGAATTATATTGAAAGTTTGTTGCTGAACAAGCACAAATTAGAAAGGTGGTTTTACAAAACAGGTTGGCTTTAGATATTCTGACAGCTGCACAAGGAGGAACTTGTGCCATTATTCATACCCAATGCTGTACATATATACCTGATATGAGCACTAATGTTACTCATTTTACTAAACACATGAACAAGATGATTAAGGCTATGGCTACTCCTGAAGCCTCAATTGCCTCACTTTGGGAGACGTTAACTAGTTCCCTATGGTGGAAAACCATCTTAATTACAATAATTCTGATTGTTCTGTTTTTGCTGTTTGCTCCCTGCATCTGTAACTCTATAACTGGATTTGTTTCTAATCGCATGAAGGCTTTTAAGTTACAAATGATTGCTCAAAGTTCTGCAACTGCTGCAGCTTCCTCCATCTACTACCTGGGGCCCCTGGGTCAGAAACCCTCAGTATGAGGGTTAGGAGAATATGTTGTCTCACCAATTTAGGGACAATGCCCCTGATAAGCTCTGAAGCAATTACAGAATGAGAATGACACTCCTTTCCCTAGGCAACATAATTCTCCTAAAAGAAAAGAGGGAATGAGAGGTAACAGACAGGAAGGCCAGGGGTCTCCAAATGGAGGAAATTGGCTGCAAGTGTCAGACAATTTTTTAATCTTTCTCTTAAGTGACAAAAGGAAACAAACCAGTGATATATATTTTCCCCTTCTCTATACAAATTTTAAAAGAGGTTTCTCTTAAAATACTGTGTTGCCGTAATGACACCTGGTTCCACCTGAACTTAACTTTTCTCAAATTTTGAGTTAATCAATGCATTTTTCTTATGGAAATTCTTGTCTTAAGCTATGTTAATGTACTATTCATTTACCCCACACACTGTCTTCAAGTCATTCTACCTAAAGGCTCAGAACTGACTTGACAAACCAATATGTTATCATCATACATTGTTCTCCTAATCCATGTAAATGAAATTATTTGTATGGTAATCTGCCTTTCTACAAGATTCAAGTCAGTCATTTCATGGCCTGGGATGACTCCCATGGTGCCAAGATTATCCCAAAATATATCTTATGGGTGAGGGGCCTGGTGCCATTCTTTGAATTTTAAGACATTCCTGTCTTTCATTAACAGACTGCTAGTAACTATATAACATCCAGCTAAAAACTAGCAGACGGGTATTCTTTTTGCCCACTTCTGATGTCTATGTCAGAAGCTTTCTCTATCTCCTTTATACTTTAATAAAACTTTATTACACAAAAGCTTTGAGTGATCAAGCCTCATCTCTGGCCCTGGATTGAATTCTTCTCCTCCAGAGGCCAAGAATCCCAGCATCTTTCATGGTTCAGCAACAACCTTTCAATATCTTTTTTTTTCCCCAGTATAAAATGTTCAGTTTAACCCTCTTTATTTTTCTATTTTGTACATTGCTGATGTCGATAAATAAATGCTTGTCTTCAAATGTATGCTTATCCATGATGGTTAATCATTCTTTAAAAATGCAGTCCTTTGTTGCTCATTGGTAAAATGGATTGTCTCCCTGATAGGTTCCTTCTTTATCTAAACAGGAGGACTTCTGTGTCACTGAATAAAAATTGTAACTTACTTAATTTTTGTTTTATTGTGCTTTGGAGAATTGGTAGCCAGTCCACCCTCTTCCCTACCAAGCCACAACAGGTTGAGTTAGAATCTGGTGTGCAAAATGCCTCCAAGAAGCACAACTCTTCCAGGCCTTTCTTTTCAATATCCCTTTAAATAAATATTCACCTTCTTTTATGTTTTGCTCCCACCTGAATACCTTCCAACTTGGAGTGTGTGGCATTTCCAAAGCTATGCTAGGAAGGTTGGCTCCCTCTCAGGTTGTAAACTTTCCTTGTGTGTCATCTAGCCATGACTCCCTCCTCTTTGTTCTATGTGTAAGTGGACTGACATCCAGTTTTTACATTATAGAATTTCATCAGTAATTTTTTTCCATTCTAAGTATTGTCTCTTAGTACCCCTCATTTTCCTCAGTGCTGTGTTTTTTCCCTTGGGTATATATTTACAGTAATTTTAATTGGATTCTTAAAGGAAGGGGCAATACATGCTTGTGTTCAATTTATCATCTTGATCCAAAGCCAATAAATATTAACTTGGGGTTTATAGTCTATTTTAAGTGAAGGAAAATTGTTACTCAACATATTTCTTCCTCACTAACACCCATGCTGTGAACTGAATTGTTGGTTTTCAAGTTCAACAATTAGGTTGAAGCCCTAATCCACATTGTGGCTGTATGTGGAGATAGGACTTCTAGGAGGTAATTGAGGTCATAAGGGTGGGGTTCTAATCTGATATCTTTGGTCACCTTACACATGCATGCATCCAGGAGAGGTCCTGCGAGCATAGAGCAAGAAGATGGCCATCTTTAAAGCAGGGAGAGAGTTCTCACTAGAATCTGACCATGTTGTCACTCTGAACCTGCACTTTCAGCCTCCAGAACTGTGAGAAATAAATTATTGTTTAAGCCACTGAGTTTGTAGTATTTTCTTATGGCAGCCTCAGCTAAGATGACCCCTAATAGGATATTGATCATTGTTCCCTCTTTGGGGACCTAGGTTGCTTTTTTTTGAGATTCCCTTCTGCCTAGTGGACTTGCTGGCAAAGATATATGTTGAGTTGGCCAAAAAATTCATTCAGGTTTTTCCACAATGTTGCAGAAAAACCTGAATGAACTTTTTGACCAACCTTCTATTTTGCTTGCTGTCACTCAGCACCTTCTCTTCTCATGGAGTGCCTAGCCTCTGTTACTAGTCTTGTGTGTTATTTCTCTTCATCTAAGGCAAATCAGTCCTAAATATTCATTGGAAGGACTGATGCTGAAGCTCCAATACTTTGGCCGTCTAATGCGAAGAACTAACTCATTGGAAAAGACCCTGATGTTGGGAAAGATTGAGGGCAAGAGGAGAAGGGGATGACAGAGAACGAGATGGTTGGATCGCATCACCAACTCGATGGACATGAGTCTGAGCAAGCTCTGGGAGTTGGTGAGGGACAGGGAACCCTGGTGTACTGGGGCCCATGGGGTCGCAAAGAGTTGGACATGACTGAGCGACTGAACTGAACTAAAGGCAAAGCCCTAAATACCTTGAAAAAAAATAAAAAATAAAAAGAAGAAGAAGTGATTTGACCCATAGAAGTCAGAAAGTGCTATAATGTTAGAATACTTTATAATTTGCTTCAGTTAAGCTTTTAACATCTTACTTATCAATTCACTTTTTCCTTGCAAATTTTATACTTTCTCCTTAAGGCCCAACATGTCACCTCAGGTTTAGCTTCTAAATATGTCAGTAAATGTATTAGTAATTGATTTTCTTTGTGAAGGAATTGTAGTGCACTCAGGAAACTAAAATGTACGCTGGTAGCAGGCAAATGAGCTGCATAATTTTTCTTTTTAACTGAAAGAACTTGCATTATTTAAAAATAATCAGATGATAGTCCCTTAAGGTAAAAAAAGAGAATCATAAAATGGAAAAGAATAGGACTTCAGCTCATGGAGTCCACAGACTTCCTTTTGTTGATATGAAGACTGAGCATTAAAAATGCTATTTCACATGTTATAAAGAGTGTAATCAAGACTAGGATTCATAAACTTTATATTTTAGGCTTTTGCCATTATTCTCTTTTGCTATAAGGTTTTTATTTGAGTATTTTAATAAATAATATATTTTATTTTTGAATAGTTTTAGATTTACCAAAAATCTAATCAGAAGGTACAGAGAATTGTCATATGCAATGTCCCCATTATTAACATCTTGCATTGATGTGATACATCTGATAAAATTCATAATGATTAAAATATGATTCATAATATTATACATTAATTTAAACTAAAGTCTATGTTTTACATGTAGGTTCACTTTTGGTCTTGTATAATATATCAATTATGATATATAGTGACATAGCCACCATTACAATATCCTCCAGAGTAGTTCCACACCTGAAAAATCACATCTTCCACTTATTCATCCTTCCTTCCCCCTGAGCCCCTAGCAACCACTGATCTCTTTACAGTCTCCACTGTTTTCCTGTTTTAGAACACCTTATATTTGGAATCATATATAACCTTCTCAAACTGACTTCTTTTACTTAGAATTATGCATTTAAATTTCTCTATGTCTTTTTTTTTTTTTTTTTTGGAAAGGAAAGTGCTTTATTTCAGATGTCAGCAACTGTGGGAGAGGGTGGCAGACATCTGTCCAAAGGCTGACTCCCCCTCTGACAAGCAGCGGGTGAGAGCTTTTGTAGACAGAGCTGGGGGTAGGGGGCTACATGCAGAAAGAGCACAGTCATCCCTGACAGTCATCTTCAAATTGGTCATCAGTGGTCTGACTGGCATCATCTTGGTTGTTTTAGGTACTGTTAATCTTCAGTTGGGGGTCCATTTTTTCCCATTTCTTTGCAGTCAGTTCTTGAAATTGTGGCAGCTCATGTCCTGGACACAGTCTGGTCATCATGTAGTTAATTTCTCCACCTGGGGTTTTGGTATCTATAAGACAGCTCACATTATATGGCTCAGAATATTATCTATAGCCCTTGAGACAGAACTAAAGGTCCTTGACTATGCCTAATGACTACATTATTATTATTTGGTCCCCTTTGAATGTTTTCCTTTGTTTCAGCATTTCTCACTTCTCTGACTAAGCTTATTCTTTTTTTTTTTAATTTTATTTTATTTTTAAACTTTACATAACTGTATTAGTTTTGCCAAATATCAAAATGAATCCGCCACAGGTATACATGTTTTCCCCATCCTGAACCCTCCTCCCTCCTCCCTCCCCATTCCATCCCTCTGGGTCGTCCCAGTGCACCAGCCCCAAGCATCCAGTATCGTGCATCGAACCTGGACTGGCAACTCATTTCATACATGATATTTTACATGTTTCAATGCCATTCTCCCAAATCTTCCCACCCTCTCCCTCTCCCACAGAGTCCATTCACTGTGTAATAACTCATTTCTTTCTAGTGCTGAATAATAGACCATTTTTGGAGGTACCATAGTTTATTCACTTACTGAAGGGCATCATTGTCCTTCCATGTTTTGACCATTTTAAATAAGATTTAAAAATTTTTAAATCTTATTTAAATTAAAAAAAATATGTTTATAAACATCTGCGTGCAGGTTTATACATTGACATAAATGTTCAACTCCTTTGGGTAAATACGAAGGAATGTGATTGCTGGATCTTATTGGAAGAGTATTCGTTTTACAAGAAACTGCCAAAATGCCTTCCAAATTGACTGTACCATTTGCATTGCTCCCAACAGTGAGTGTGAAGTCCTGCTGTCTATATCCTTTTTAATAAATATATTTATAAAAATCTAAGGATTTTGTTTTCCCCAAAGAGAAAAAACGAAGTTATCTCTAATCCTATCAACAGAAGTATTTTCTTCTAATCTGAGGAGGGGTGAAGCTTGATTAGCCCCATTTTAAAGCTAAGAAAATGGAGTGTAAGTAACTTGCTCAAGTCCTCACACCCAGCAAGCAGTGGAATTGAGCCTTCAATTCAGTGCCTGGCTCTGAGCAATGCTCATACAGCTTCACTCCACTATTGAAAGAGTATTTGACTTGTGCAGTTTAGGATGGGATTCAGTCTGTGGGGGGCTTCAACAGTGGCTCAGATGGTAAAGAATCTGACTGAAATATGGGAGACCCAGATTGGATCTTTTTTACGGCTGTATAGATGCTATTAGACTTCCCTTGTGGCTCAGACAGTAAAGCGCCTGCCTATAATGCAGGAGACCCGGGTTCAATCCCTGGGTTGGGAAGATCTCCTGGAGAAGGAAATGACAATCCACTCCAGTATTCCTGCCTGGACAATTCCATCGACAGAGGAGCCTGATAGGCTACAGTCCATGGGGTCCCAAAGAGTCTGACACGATTGAGTGACTTCAATTTCTATAGATGCTATTATGACTGCTGATCTTACGTATGTCCTATCACCTAGATATTTTCATTTGTAGCTCTTGACAAAGCAGTGAGGTTCTTCCTGTGTCATGCAGTGACAGGTACAATGTGAGAAAGACCTGCCTTGGCTGCATATGTTGCTAAGTTTTGGAGGGTCAACCAGTTCTCTAACACCTCTTCCCTGCAGCTGTATTTTGACAGATGAGTGATTTAAGCAAATACAACACGGCTGTGTAGACCAATGGTTGTGAAAATTCATGGTCCCCAACCCAACCTCAGTTGTGTCTTTATGTACATATTTTTTTTTACTTGCAGACCTTTCAGCAGCTATTCTAAACACTCACTGACCTAAGGCCCACACTAAACAATAGTACTTTGACTCAGTAGAGATCTATACAATCCATGCCTGCTAAGTCACTTCAGTTGTGTCCTACCCTTTTTGATCCTATGAACTGTAGCCATTCAGGCTTCTCTGTCCATGGAATTTTCCAGGCAGGAATACTGGAGTGGATTGCCATCTCATCCTCCATGGGATCTTTCTGACCCAGGGATCAAACCTGCATCTCTTAAGTCTCCTGCATTGGCAAGTAGGTTGCTGACCACTAGTGTGACCTGGGAAGCCTCTATACAATCCACTTCCCTATAAAAATTCAGAATTGCTCAACTTATGGATAATCAACTACAGGTCCTTTTGCTTGTCATTTCCCCATATCATTGTGAGAAGGACCTAGACTTCTAGTCAGGGCAACAGACACTAGGTTTGTAAAGAACAGAAGAGATGATCCATGAACTAACCAAATTAGGAATACAATTTGAAGCCAGAAGAGAATAATATAGCTTTGTGGGCATGTATACGCTATGAAAATATGAGTTCTCATAAAAGATGAGTTATAATTACTTTTATTAGTGTAGATTAGTTAAATTTTATACATTTTAAATGTTATATACAAATTAAAGTCCATTTCTATAATAGTTAATCTAAGTTTTTATAAAGTGATTAAATATTTTAAAATATTAATAATAATATTTAAGTATATTTATATAGGGGCTGGAAGAGGGTGTTTGCTATGACCAGTGAATTTTCTTGGCAAAACTCTATTAGTCTTTGCCCTGCTTCATTCCGCATACCAAGGCCAAATTTGCCTGTTACTCCAGGTGTTTCTTGACTTCCTACTTTTGCATTCAAGTCCCCTATAATGAAAAGGACATCTTTTTTGGGTGTTAGTTCTAAAAGGTCTTGTACGTCTTCATAGAACCCTTCAACTTCAGCTTCTTCCGCATTACTGGTTGGGGCATAGACTTGAATTACTGTGATATTGAATGGTTTGCCTTGGAAAAGAATAGAGATCATGCTGTCGTTTTTGAGATTGCATCCAAGTACTGCATTTCGGACTCTTGTTGACCATGATGGCTACTCCATTTCTTCTAAGGGATTCCTGCCAACAGTAGTAGATATAATGGTCATCTGAGTTAAATTCACCCATTCCAGTCCATTTTCGTTCTCTGATTCCTAGAATGTTGACGTTCACTCTTGCCATCTCTTGTTTGACCACTTCCAATTTGCCTTGATTCATGGACCTGACATTCCAGGTTCCTATGCAATATTGGTCTTTACAGCATCAGACCTTGCTTCTATCACCAGTCCCAACTACAACTGGGTATATTGCTTTTGCTTTGGCTCCATCCCTTCATTCTTTCTGGAGTTATTTCTTCACTGATCTCCAGTAGCATATTGGGCACCTACCTACCTGGGGCATTCATCTTTCAGTGTCCTATCTTTTTGCCTTTTCATACTGTTCATGGGGTTCTCAAGGCAAGAATACTGAAGTGGTTTTCCATATCCTTCTCCAGTGGATCACATTCTGTCAGACGTCTTCACCATGGATAGCAAGAAAGAAGAGCAAGGAGAAGGAAGAAAGCCTTCCTCAGCGATCAATGCACAGAAATAGAGGAAAACAACAGAATGGGGAAAACTAAGGATCTCTTCAAGAAAATTAGAGATACCAAGGGAACATTTCATGCAAAGATGGGCTCGATAAAGGACAAAAATCATATGGACCTAACAGAAGCAGAAGATATTAAGAAGAGGTGGCAAGAATACACAGAAGAACTATATGAAAAAGATCTTCACGACCCAGAAAATCACCATGGTGTGATCACTCACCTAGAGCTAGACATCCTGGAATGTTAAGTCAAGTGGGCCTTAGGAAGCATCACTACAAACAAAGCTAGTGGAGGTGATGGAATTCCAGTTGAGCTATTTCAAATCCTGAAAGATGCTGTGCACGTTCTGCACTCAATATGCCAGCAAATTTGGAAAACTCATCAGTGGCCACAGGCCTGGAAAAGGTCAGTTTCCATTCCAATCACAAAGAAAGCCAATGCCAAAGAATGCTCAAACTACTGCACAACTGCACTCATCTCACATGCTACTAAAATGTTTAAAATTCTCCAAGCCAGGCTTCAGCAATACATGAACTGTGAACCTCCAGATGTTCAATCTGGTTTTAGAAAAGGCAGAGGAACCAGAGATCAAATTGCCAACATCTGATGGATTATCATAAAAGCAAGAGAGTTCCAGAAAAACATCTATTTCTGCTTTCTTGACTATGCCAAAGCCTTTGACTGTGTGGATCACAATAAACTGTGGAAAATTCTGAAAGAGATGGGAATACCAGACCACCTGACCTGCCTCTTGAGAAATCTGTATGCAGGTCAGGAAGCAACAGTTAGAACTGGACATGGAACAACAGATTGGTTCCAAAAAGGAAAAGGAATACGTCAAGACTGTATGTTGTCACCCTACTTATTTAACTTGTATGCAGAGTACATCATGAGAAACACTGGGATGTAGTAAGCACAAACTGGAATCAAGTTTGCTGGGAGAAATACCAATAACCTCAGATATGCAGATAACACCAGCCTTATGGCAGAAATTGAAGAAGAACTAAAGAGTCTCTTGAATAAAGTGAAAGAGGAGAGTGAAAAAGTTGGCTTAAAGCTCAACATTCAGAAAACTAAGATCATAGCATCCAGTCCCATCACTTCATGGGAAATAGATGGGGAAACAGTCAAAACAGTGTCAGACTTTATTTTGGGGGGCTCCAAAATCACTGCTGATGGTGATTGCAACCATGAAATTAAAAGACGCTTACTCTTTGGAAGGGCATTTATGACCAACCTAGACAGCATATTCAAAAGCAGAGACATTATTTTGTCAACAAAATTCTGTCTAACCAAGGCTATGGTTTTTCCGGTGGTTATGTATGAATGTGAGATATGGACTATAAAGAAAGCCTAGTGCCGAAGAATTGATGCTTTTGAACTGTGGTGTTGGAGAAGACTGTTGAGAGTCCCTTCGACTGCAAGGAGATCCAACCAGTCCATCCTAAAGGAGACCAGTTCTGCGTGTTTATTGGAGGGACTGATGTTGAAGCCGAAACACCAATACCTTGGCCACTTGATGCGAAGAGCTGACTTATTTGAGAAGACCCTGATGCTGGGAAAGATTGAGGGCAGGAGGAGAAGGGAACAACAGAGGATGAAATGTTTGGATGGCATCACCAACTCAATTGACATGAGTTTGGGTGAACTTCGGGAGTTGGTGATGGACAGGGAGGCCTGACGTGCTGAGGTTCATGGGGTCCCAAAGAGTCGGACACGACTGAGCTACTGAACTTTACTGAGTGTATATATGTCATTGCTACTGCCTCAATTCATCCCACCCTCTCCTTCCCCCAGTGTATCCACAAGTCCATTCTCTATGTCTGCATCTCCATCCTTTCCCTGTAAATAGGCTCATCAGTACCATTTTCCTAGATTCCATATATATGCATTGTTGTTTTTGAGTCACTCAGTCATATCCAGCTCTTTGCAACCCCATGGACTGTAGCCCACCAGGCTCCTCTGCCCATGGGATTTTCCAGTCAAGAATACTGGAGTGGGTAGCCATTCCCTTCTCCAGGGGATCTTCCTGACCCAGGGATCAAACCTGGGCCTCCCACATTGCATGCAGATTCTTTACCAGCTGAGCCACCATGGAAAGTGGGGTCTGTTCACGTTAGTCTATATATGGACTGCTTTGAATAAGATCTGCATTGCACTTTGGTTAAAGTTTGGGAGACTTCTGAGTCAACACTGATGCCAGAGTGTAATAACTAGTATCCATTCCCCTGGCTGGTCTTGAACCTTCATTTTCATCTGTCAGCTTAAAAAAAAAAAAAAAAAAAAACTACAGAAAAGCTTAAATCACCTTCCAGAAGACTTAAGCTCATCTTTTCATCATCCTACCACTTGTAGCTTCAGAATTTGACAAACTTCTTGAAGTTTAAACCGTATATATGCAAGGACCAGTTTTCTGCTGTCCTTCTACTTGGGAATTTGTGCCATGAAACTTTCATTTTTCTCTCGTGTTTCCTGATACTCTGTACTGACAAACACTTTGTATCTTTTCTCTCAGCCACAACTCTATGCCTGCACAAAGGCCATATTTTCAATCTTTTGCCTTTGGCCCATTAATGACAAAGCATACTACTTGTCCCCTTACCTCTCAGTGTCTCTACTCTGTCCAGAAACTTGACCCCTCAGGTCCTTGCTTATTCAGTCGTTCCCTGACATTTTTAAGTAGACATTATTTGCATTTTGTATAGCCTCTGTATTTGCTTTTTCCCTGGGTAGGTGTTAGTTGGCTTTAAGAAACTACATTCTTTTGTCTTGAATTATTTGTAAAACATTAAAGCACTGAAACAATGGCACAATCAATTTTGTTTATGGTTGCATCTTGCACAAGGCTAGTAATATTACATAATGAATTTAGAAGATAAATTAGCTACATTTTTCAATTGTAAGTACCAGGCTGCTTCTATGGAATAAAAATTACGGAAAATTTTGCCCTTATATATGCATAAGCATAGTGTGCTCTTTTTTATTTAAATTTACATATTCCAAGAGGAATTAAATGGACAAGAGAAAAATTATTTAATTGCAAATTATTGAAGTCATTAACAGGGTTCCTGATTAAATTACCTTTGCTACTCTGTACACTTGAATATTTAATGATAACTTTCCAGCTATTAAATTGTGGTATTATAATGTCATTTTGCATATTATGACGCACATTAATGTGACTAACATCTAACATATTTATTAAAAGTAAACTTTTAAAAACTTATTTCTGGAGTAGTCTATAGGTAGTTTTTCTTTAATATGTTCAACAAACTAAGAAATTTTTGAAAATTAAACCTTAAAAAAGCTATTGGCAAAAGTTGACATTCTATTCAATAAATTGGACCTTTCAAATTTTGTGCTTTCATTTATAGAAGCTTCTATAAAATTTCCTGAATAATTCTGACTTTCTTGCCATGTTCCCTTTTGCTCTAATATTTTCTATCAGGGATACATAGACTTCAAATTGGGTTTATCTATTAAAAAGTGTAAAACAAAAGTTGTACTCAATACAAATTTTTTGTACATATCTAGTAACTGGTTTAACTGTTTTCTCTCTTTTTTGTTTGGTTAATTCAGCTAAAGTAATCATCACAACCATTTGTTCCAATGTCCAGTAGAAGGTTACAATGTTGTTATTATGTGCCATTCAGTTATCATAGTTTTAATATTTTGGTGGATAAAACATATATTTTAAATGTAGCAAGTACTGTAAGTGGTCTGAAGTGGAGTCTCAGTGAGGCAGTGAGAACAGGTTAGAGATGCTAAGGGGACAAAAGTTTGTGCAAAGGCACTTGAATGAGTAAATAAATCATAATCTAAATAATACATCAAAAGTACATATGATGGTGTTTATATTCCCTCTATTTGCTTTTCTTTCATACAACCCTATTAGATATTCAGTTAGTTAATCCATTTGTTTATTTTTCAATGAGAGAGTGCTTTAAAAATAAATCATGGATAATGAATTATTTTAACCTATAAATATACAGGAACACAGAGTAAGACATTGTGAACTATACAGCTCATACTGTTACTGAAACTGGAAAGATGTTAATTTCAAGTAGATGGAGCCAGGTGTCTAGAACAGTTTTTAAGAGGATGTGTCAGCAAGTTCCACTCAAGTACAGAAAAAGTAAATATCACATGGGCCACTGCTAATTACGGACCAAGCTAGCAATGGCCATGTAGACTGATCTGATTCTTTGTGTGATATAATTCTTTGCAATTTAACATGATTCAATCAAGACCTCTTACTTTCCTTCTCAAGTTGATATTATGTTAGATTACCAATTTTCCACTTGGTATATTTGGAAAAATGCTCTACAGGAAATTTAATTAACCTATACATTTTTTATGAGTGAATCTACTTGTATTAATATGAGGATATTGTGCATGTAAATCCAGGTTAATAAGATTTTCTTACAATTTGATATGAGGGAGCACCTTTCAAAAAAACAAGAAATATACGAAACTCAAATAAAAGGAGTTTGACACTCACAAAAAAACACTGATGTGAATTTTTTTTCCAATTAAAGAAACAGAAACAAGTGTCACCTTATCTATAAATTCACAGCCCCCTCCCCAAAACTATTCACCAACTTAAAATTCTGTTTTTTATAAATATAGTTGGGACCATTTTATTTAAAACTGACATATGATCCATCTTAAATGAGTACTTTTATTTAACTGTAATTCATAGCTATGAAATCTCCTGAAGCCTTACTAATATGTCCTGGTGGAAAATGAAGAGATAAAAAGATGGCACAAGCATGAAAAAGTAGAAAATAAAGTTATTCAGTTCTTAGATGTCAAGCTAAATTTACCATAAAAATACAGTAATAACTCTCAGTCTCAGAAGAATGAAACCACAATTTGAAATGTGATGTCAAATAATTAATCAAATTCAATGTCTTCATTCAATATTGGTCAAAGTCTTTGTTTATTTTGGTCATCAGAAACAGACAATTTGTATGAATGAAAAAGGTCCTCCTCAGCACAAGAAAAGTTAATAGATTAATTTGATTAAAAGACTTCTAAATAATGGAATATGGTAAATATATAAAATTATGTTTCTTTTATGAACTTTACCTTAAGCTCAAATGGAAGGTTTTGGGTTGGACATGAGAAGATTCCCCATAATAAGCAGATATGTATAAGTCAGATTTTCCATAGTTCTGATTTCCAATTGTCTATTATCATTAAAATATGTTATGAATTTCCATATTTGTTATCCTTAACTACATCAGTTCAGTCGCTTAGTCATGTCCAACTCTTTGTGACCCCATGGAGTGGAGTATGCTAGGCTTACCTGTTCATCACCAACTCCGGGACCTTACTCAAACTCATGTCCATTGAGTCAGTGATGCCATCCAATCATCTCAGCCTTTGTCGTCCCCTTCTCCTCCTGCCTTCAATCTTTTCCAGCATCAGGATCTTTTCCAAGGAGTCAGTTCTTTGCATAAGGTGATCAATGTATTAGAGCTTCAGCTTCAGCATCAGTCCTTCCAATGAATATTCAGGATTGATTTCCTTTAGGATGGACTGGTTGGATCTCCTTGCAGTCCAAGAGACTCTTAAGAGTCTTCTCCAACACCATAGTTCAAAAGCATCAGTTCTTCAGTGCTCAGCTTTCTTCATAATCGAACTCTCACATCCATACATGACTAGTGGAAAAACCATAGCTTTGACTAGACAGACCTTTGTTGGCAAAGTAATGTCTCTGCTTTTTAATATGCTGTCTAGGTTGGTCATAACTTTTCATCCAAGGAGCAAGCATCTTTTAATTTCATGGCTGCAATCACCATCTGCAGTGATTTTGAAGTCCCCCCAAAATAAAGTCTGTCACTGTTTCCACTGTTTCCCCATCTCTTTGCCATGAAGTGATGGGACCAGATGCCATGATCTTCATTTTCTGAATGTTGAGCTTTAAGGCAACTTTTTCACTCTCCTCTTTCACTTTCATCAAGAGGCTCTTTAGTTCTTCTTCGCTTTCTGCCATTAAGGGTGGTGTCATCTGCATATCCGAGGTTATTGATATTTCTCCCAGTAATCTTGATTCCAGCTTGTGCTTCATCCAACCCTGCGTTTCTCATAATGTACTCTGCATATCTAAGTGATATATTTTCATCGTGCCCTGAAGGAGATTTGGCCAGTTTTGAGGCAGAATATGTGTTAGTAGAATATGTTCCAAAGATTATTTTCAAGCCATCTTTGACATTGAGTCTCTACATTCTGTGACCAGGAAAAAATTATCACCATATTATACAGCCATAAAACTAGGAATATTGTTCTGTTGTACCAAGTCATCAGTTATTACTGGGACAGAGCAACCAATCATTAGAAGGAAGAGTCTAAAAATAATGCATTTTGCTAGTCATATTTTATCAATCTGTGTCTCCGTGGAGGACTTTAAATAACAGTTCATATAATTATGGCAACCTCACAGATCATTTGTATTAAGTGTGCATCCAGGACAAAATTAGGCCATACGGAATCTCAGCATTCAGTCTCTGCTTAAACATTGCGACTTAAAGGGTTCTAATTCTGTTGAGAGGAGATGGATTCAACAGTGATGATAGCAAAAAATCTGGTAGGAAAATTGTGAGAATTTCTCTGTGGCCCAGGACGTCTGTTTGCTGGAATATTATCTTCCCAAACACAGGAATCCAAACAGGCTGAGAACATGCAGCCAAAGCTGTGACAATGCCTTGATATCTTGATGCTAAACTACTAACAGGCTTTAAAACATCTGCAACTTTTTAGTTTGCTTCTTTCTTGACACATTAACCTACAAATCCATCTCTTGAGGAAATGAAGTCATAATGAAAGCACTGTCCTTCCATAAAAATGAAAAAGAAAAGCAATTTGATATTTTCTTCTCTTTCCCTCCCAGTAGTTTTATAGTTTAAATCTAAGGATATGGTTTTGTGCTGACAAATTTCAGTCTGACCTCAAAGTGCCACATTGTACTTTAATTATAATGTTATTCACTAGTATGGGGGTGAGACTGACTTACTGCAACAGCTCTATATTTTAATTGCATGAACCTCTACTTGTTTAGAATGAACCTTATGATTCATCCTCATTCTAAAAATTTAATAGACATCTAATTAAATACATTATTCAATGAGATTAATTGTGTGAATTAATTTGTGGAAAAATGAATATCCATGGGTAAAGGATAGCATTGCTAATGGCAAAAAAAGCAAAAAAGAGCTGAATTCATAGGGAATTTTGAGGCCACCAAAAGAGACATTCACCTGTCAATTTAATCACAGGCATGTATTTCTTGTGATGGGAACCTACTTAGGCTATAGCAATGACTTGTGAAAAACAAATTTTATCAATTTAACCAGGTATGCTAATTGGTTGAATAAACCCATTATGTAATTTCTTTTGGAATCCCTTAGTTGAAGCAAAATATTCAATGAAAAGCAAACAATTCAGTAAGTTCTTATAAGGAGACAGCCTAAATTGGAGTCAGTGCTATGCCCAACCGAGAGGTTTATTATTATTCCATGGGTTACTTTCTAGATGTCTGTGTATGTGGGAGGGAGGTTGACTGTGCTATGGGCATAACCTTCTCAGAAATGATCATTATATATCATTATATCCACTTAAGAAAGTAAAATTAAAATATAGAATTAATAATTAATAATAATTCAGGGCAGTAAAATAAGAATAAAAAGTCTCTGCTTAATAGGGTTTTGGCGAAGATTAAAGGAGTTAATATGAATAAGCACTTGAAAGAGATTCTCAGTTCAGTTCAGTTGCTCAATCGTGTCTGACTCTCTGCGACCTCATGAACTGCAGCACACCAGGCTTCCCTGTCCATCACCAACTCCTGGAGCTTGCTCAAACTCATGTGCATCAAGTTGGTGACACCATCCAATCATCTCATCTGTCGTCCCCTTCTCCTCCTGCCTTCAATCTTTCTGAGCATCAGGGTTTTTTTTCCAATGAGGCAGCTCTTTGCATCAGGTGGCCAAAGTATTGGAGCTTCAGCTCCAATACTGGTTGGATCTGCTTGCAGTCCAAGGGACTCTCAGGAGTCTTCTTCAACACCATAGTTTGAAAGCATCAATTCTTCGGTGCTCAGCTTTATGGTCCAACTCTCACATCCATACATGACTACTGGAAAAACCATAGCTTTGACGAGATGGACCTTTGTCAGAAAAGAAATGTCTCTGCTTTTTAATATGCTATGTAGGTTGGTCATGGGCTTCCCTCATGGCTCAGATAGTAAAGAATCTGCCTGCCATGCAGGAGACCCAAGTTCCATCCCTGGTCAGGAAGGTCTCCTGGAGAAGGGAATGGCAACCCACTCCAGTATTCTTGCCTGCAGAATCTCATGGACAGAGGACTTTGGTGGGCTACAATCCATGGGGTCACAAAGAGTCAAACATGACTGAGTGACTAACACAGATTGGTTGTAGCTTTTCTTCCAAGGAGCGAGTGCCTTTTAATTTCATGGTTGCAATCACCATCTGCAGTGATTTTGGAGCCCCCAAAAGTAAAGTCTGTCAGTGTTTCCATTGTTTCCCCATCTCTTTGCCATGAAGTGATGGGGCCAGATGCCATGATTTTAGTTTTTTAAATGTAAAGTTTTAAGCCAGCTTTTTCACTCTCCTGTTTCATTTTCATCAAGAGGTTCTTCAGTTCCGCTTCACTTTCTGCCATAATTGTGGTGTCATCTGGATATCTGAGGTTATTGATACTTATCCCAGCCATCTTGATTCCAGCTTGTGCTTCCAGCCCGGCATTTGTATGGTGTACTCTGCATATGAGTTGAATAAGCAGGGTGACAATATATAGCCTTGACATACTCCTTTACTGATTTGGTACCAGTCTGTTGTTCCATGTCCAGTTCTAACTGTTGCTTCTTGACCTGCATACAGATTTCTCAGGAGGCAGGTAAGATGGTCTGGTATTCCAATATCTTGAAGAATTTTCCAGAGTTTGTTGTGATCCAAACAAAGGCTTTGGCATAGTCAATAAAGCAGAAGTCAATTTTTTTCTGGAACTCTCTTGCTTTTTTTCTGTGATCCAATGAATGTTGGCAATTTGATCTCTGGTTCCTCTGCCTTTTCTAAATCCTGCTTGAACATCTGGAAGTTCACAGTTTGCGTAGTGTTGAAGTCTGGCTTGGGAGAATTTTGAGCATTACTTTGCTACTGTGTGAGATGGGTGCAATTATGTGGTAGTTTGAAGATTCTTTGGCATTGCCTTTCTTTGGGATTGGAATGAAAACTGACCTTTTCCAGCCCTGTGGCCACTGCTTTTAGCATCCAGTAAAAATTGATTACCTTTGTACATTTGCTTAATAAATATCAAATGCTTAATATAGGCCAGGTGCTGTGTTAGGCCTGATGGGAAAATATTGAAAAAACAGTTGTGGTTTCTGTTCCCATGGAGTTTGTAATCTCACGGAGGAGCATTGATCACATATCATTGTAAAATTATAACTATTTTATGTTCTCTGTGGGCCAGTTACATGGTGCTGTGAGAGCCTGTTATGAGGGGAAACTGGTGAATAGCTATTATTCAGAATCAGTTATTGAAGTTTGTGAAACTGAGTTATGATAATAATTCCCAATTTCCTTGGGTTTCTGTATCTCATTTTTTTTTCACCGAGCATCTTTCGAATTCTGGATGTGGGGAATTTCTTTAATTAATCTTCCCATCTTTATGATCAAACAAAACAAATATTTATTTAGTAAATACTACATCAGGGCACTGTTTTTCATACTGTAGGAGACGTAAAAGTAAATAGGACATGGCTCTTCTCAGAGTTCACAATTTCATGGCAAAAGAGTCTTACATATGAGTCCTAACACAGGCATAATAGTAAATTATACCCTTTACTTCTCTTCTATTCCATGACTGCTTAGAAAAGCATCTGGAACATAGCGTGTGCTTTATAGTTTTTATTATTATTGATGTCATAATTATCATTGGGCAAGACATAAAAGAAACTGATCCTGAAGAATACATAAGGCCCAAATTATAGAAAGATTTCTGTGGTGGTTAAAGCCCATCATGGCTTACCACAGCTGACTCTCCAGCCCTGATCTGCCTGACCTTTTTATCCATAGTCTGTCACTTGGACTGTTGCAGTAGTCTTCCAATGTTCTTTCTGCCTCATCTTTTGCCCTCTTACATCTAAAAAAAAGAAGAAGAACAGAATTATCCTTAAAATGTAAGACAAATCATAATGACAACTCTGCTGCAACATCTCTAGTAGCTTCCAATTTAAATGAAAGTAAAAGCAAAAACAACAGAAAAATTAACAAGAAAGAAAAAGACCTACCTTGGAATAAAACACTCTGAAAACCTGTGTTCCTATCATCTCTCTATACTTCTCTTTTACTTTTCCACTCTTCACTTGTTTTTCTTCAGTTGCAAAGGCTTCATTACTGTTCCTTAAATACAGTACCTGGGCTTACCAGGTGGTACAGTGGTACAGAACCTGCCTGCTAATACAGGTGATGCAAGAGACGCAGGTTTGATCCCAGGCTTGGGAAGATCCCCTGGAGGAGGGAATGGCAACCCACTCCAGTATTCTTGCCTGGAGAATACCATGGACAGAGGAGCCTGGTGGGCTACAGTTCATTGGGTAGCAGATGAGTCAGACACGATGGAGCAACTGAACACACACACCAAATACAGTATATATGTTCCCATGTCAAGACCTTTGCCCTCACTATTCCAAAGTTCTGAAACACTCTTTTCCTAAAGATAAGCGTTCTCCTTTCTTTCACATCTCTGTGAAAGTCTTTCCTTATCAGGAGTCTTTCAGTGATCATTGTATTGGGAAACAGTCTTCCAGCTTACTTTTCATAAATTTTCAACATGGCATCCATTATTGCCTCAAATAATGTAGTGCAGTGCATTTTCAGAAGCCTTTTGATAGAAATCATAATTGTCTCATTCACTGCTATATTTTCAGCTGAACAACAGTGGCTGAATACTGTTTTCAATAAATATTGGTTTAATTGACAATTTTATGAATTATCCTAATTGAATAACTCAAGTTTAAGGAATCTTAAAATTCTAGCCCAGTCCCAAACCAAATTAATGTATTGGTCGACATTTAACTTCCCCCAAAATGGGCATTAATTGTTTCATCAGGCAGTCAATTAGTACAATTTTGACTCGGTTAATATTGTTGTGTAATTACTTGGTGATTTTATACCTGTACATTAAATACTTAGATTACACTAGAAATGCTAGATTACATGTAAGTAGGCAGTTGTGACTATCTTATCATCTCTAGCCATCTTTTGTGTACACAAAAGAAGCTAAAAAATGTGGGGTTTTGTAACTTCCCTTTATTAAAGGTCACTAGGCTTTTTGCTTTTGGTATGCATTTCTCAAATTATCTGTCAGAATAGTTTTTTTTTTTTTTTTGGTCCCTAATTTAATATGAGTTAACAATTTTTTAAAATCCAAATATATTAATATGTGAATGGAATATAAAAACAGAGAGGTAACCCAAGCCTAATTTTTAAGTTACTACTAGTTTCAAGAGACATAAACTTTCCTGTACACAGGTTTTTAATACTGACCTCAGATTTTAAATCAGACTGATATGTTTACAATGGATGAATTCTCACTTCCTCCCTTCCTATTACATAATAATGTTTAAATTTTACTTAATACTTTCTTTTAGCTAAGGAGGGACTGCCCCTCCAGGACTAGCCCATTCTTGCAGTTACCAAAGGCTGGGAACAAAATCAGCTGCTGCCATCTCCTTATTTAGCTCTCCTACACCAAACTAATAGTATTTCCCTTTCCTTAATTCATGTCAGAGCCAGTTATGAGGCAACTAGAGACCACCACTGTAGCTGTTTATTCTACCTGCTTTATCTTTCCCAAGGAAACTCCAATGAAGGCTCTGACCTAGACTTTCCCTGCATTCTTGTCTTCTGCCACCTGATTGGTGTTTCCCCTTTGGTCCTATGTGGCATGAAGTGACCCTGGTTTCTGGGACCTGTGAGTAAAATAAATTTCTTTCCAAGTTTTATTTTCACTTCCTCCTATGGCCACACTGACTTTCCACACCACATCCAACATTTATAGTCTTATAACTTAAGTATACTGAGATGCGTCACATGTATATATAATTCAATATGGCCAATATTGAAATGGTCATTTTTTCCCTCCGAACGTTTTCCTTCTGCCACTACTCCCATCAGTCATTGGAAACATGTGATTTCAATATGCATAATGGAGATATTTTAAATCTTTGCTTAGCTTCTTTTCTCCATTCACTCACTGTTCAACTCCTCTGTAACACAGTCTCCAAACTATCTCAAATACATTTGCCTTTCTGTCACTTCTACAAATATCAGCATATTCCTGGCCACGGTATCTACAGTGGACTCTTAACTAGTTTTTCTGTTTCCACTCTTAACTCCTATGATTAAAGTTTATTTTCCATCCAGCAGCCCCTTAATCTATTCTTTTTTAATCTTGTTTTTCCTGAAACAGATCCAATTTTAATCTGTTATCTCAGATCATGATAAATGGGACTCCTTCCTTTTTATTAAGTGAGGCAATATGTGTCATATATTATATCTTCACCTTACCTGATAATTCATTAAAATGATTTATTGAGCCATGGCAAAGTTATTGGTTCCAGAATTATTTTCTCTCCTATTATAAAAAAAAAAAAAAAAAAAAAAAAAAAAAACTGGAGAAGCACATTAAATAAACCCTCAGACAGTCAGTGGAAAGCAGGCAGTTAACAAGGGTAGTCACTGAGAAAAGAGAAATCCATGAGGTGAGTATCATGATCCCACGGGATTTCTCCCTGGAGGCAAGTTCAGGGCTGATGTGCATGGCGAGGCAAATCCAGCTTATCCTAGTAGTCCCACTGAGGTGAGAAGACTGAATTCAGGAAGGCTCACCAACTGGCAATTTTGGGAAAGAATAATAAAAGAGGGCTACCTAGAAAAAGAGCTCCAAAAACCTACATATTGATCCCCTTGCATCTTGGATTGAATGAACATTGATGAAGTAAATTTCCATGAGTCCAGACAGAGGACAACTGCCAGGAAGCTGTATGCTGAATAGTTCCCAGAACTCATGCTGGTCTGAGAGCTATTTTCAAAAGCTAGAGTAGAAAGAACTCTGAGCACCCAGGGCATCCAGTAAAGACATCAGAATGGTCAAGCCGGCCTCAAGAGTGGACCTAAAATAGCCTCAAAGTAAAAGATACTTTTGACCTACTTTAACCACACTTAAAAATAAGCCTCAGAAGGATCAAGCTGATGCACAAACACTTTGGAAAATACCAAGTCTTTGTGAAGGAATAAAGCAAAATCCAGACAGCCAATAATACAACATTATAGTATACAACGACCAGTCAGAACTTCATAACTATGTGATGAAAGGTGTAATGTAACACATAACCAAGAGAAAAATCACACACACACACAAAAAAAACAGACACAGCAATAACATATATGATGGGATAAGCGTAAAGAGACTTTAAAATAGCTATTATATAAAATCAAGGATTCTAAGGAAATATGAACATAATACGGAGAAGGCAATGGCACCCCACTCCAGTGCTCTTGCTTGGAAAACCCCATGGGCAGAGGAGCCTGGTAGGCTGCAGTCCATGGGATAGGGAAGAGTCGGACACGACTGAGTGACTTCACTTTCACTTTCATGCATCGGAGAAGGAAATGGCAACCCTCTCCAGTATTCTTGCCTGGAGAATCCCAGGGATGGGGGAGCCTGGTGGGCTTCCATCTATGGGGTCGCACAGAGTCAGACACGACTGAAGAGACTTAGCAACAACAGCAGCAGCAGCATGAACATAATAAGGACTGCTGGAGTGTAAAAATACAGTACTTGAAATGAAAAAAACAAGATAATTTGGAGTGCTTATTAGCAAATTCAAAACTGCTGAAAAAGAAAGATCAGTAAACTTGAAGATAGAATAAAAGAAACTGTCCTAACTAAAACAGAGAGAAAAAAAAAAAACCTGAAAAACAGAAATATCTTAGAAATTTATTATTTCTGAGAAACATCAGGAAACATGACTAAATGTAATAATTCATCTCTAGATGGGATCTGGAACAGAAAAAGAACACTACATAAACACTAAGGATATGTGAATAACATATGGACTTTAAGTAATAAAAATGTATTAGTAATGGTCCATTACTTAGAACAAATCTATTCTGGTATAAGATGTTAACAGTATAAGAAGTGAATGATGTCAGCAATATGGCAGTATAGGAATTTCTAGCACTTGTCTCTACCTGAAATGTCAATTTAAACAAGTATCTGTGTACAAAAATACACAGTCACAAGAGCTAAGGATCCCAGATGAGAGATTATTGCAAGGGGGTGAAGCATAGAAATATATTTGGTCTTTGTCCCTGGTTCCTGGAACAAAGCTTCTCAAACCTTTGAAATTTTCCTGAGTGATAGGCCTGTCTTTTGAGCTCATGGTAGTGAGGCTACGTTGGGTGGTGTCCCTACATAGTTCAGGATGGATCTGGTCACCCAAAAGGCCTACAGTTTCATGGGTTATAGCTATCAGCCTTAACTCCCTGACCTCTGGGCTTCCCTGGTGGCTCAGCTGGTAAAGAATCCACCTGCAGTGCATGAGACCTGGGTTCAGTCTCTGGGTTGGGAAGATCCTCTGGAGAAGGGAAAGGCTACCCATTGCAGTATTCTGCCCTGGAGGATTCCACGGACTGTATAGTCTGTGGGATCAGAAAGAGTTGGACATGACTGAGCAACTTTCACTTTTTGGGAAGGGGAGTGGGTTGGGATGGACGTGAAACTCCAGAAAACCTCTTGAATAAGATTTGAGGAGCTTCCACGTTAGTGAATGCATCCATATCCAGAGGGGGTGGTACTTCCCAGTTCAGGACATCTATGGACCTTGCCTTGTGTATCTTTCATCTAAATGTATTGTATCCTTTATGATAAACTGGTGAAACATAATAAAAAGTTTCTCTGAGTTCTGTGAATGGATCTAGCAAATGGATCAAATCTGAGGAGATCACAACCTGGACTTGACACTGGCTTCTAAAGTGGGGCAGGGCAAGAGGAGAGATCAATCTTGTTGGTCTGATACCTTAACCTATGGTGTCTGACACAATCTCTAGGTAGAAAATACCAGAATTGAATTAAATTGTGAGACAGCCCACTGTTCTTGCAGAACTGCTTGATGGTGTTGGGAGAAAACACACAGAGAAGCCTCCAACAAATAATAGGGATCAGTTGCAGTATGCTTAGTGTAGAAAATAAAATAATGAATGAAAAACAACGCCTAGCCTAAAGAAAGTGAGTTTACCATTATATGCTTCACAGCAACTGACCCCAAGTTAAAGTACTGATGAACTTGGAAAACAAAAGGAGATAGCTTTGCCCATGTCTACGTTTTCAGTCTTCCCACCACATTTTTTTTTCTTATAACTGATTGCTATCAGAGTTTTCCTTCTTTTTTACATTATTAGTAAAGAAGAATTTACCAATTGATAATAACTGGGAACATTCCTATAAGTAAATTGATAAATCAAATAAAATGTGTGAAGAACATTGAAGAAAAAAAAAAAAAGAAATCTGCTCTGATAGTTTGATATGAAATACTAGTGGGAAAATCATTCTGAGATGTGAACAAAGTGAATTTAAAACACTGTACTTTACAACATTTAGGTGGTGCAGATGACTTGGAGCTATTTAACAAGGGAAAAATAATTGTTAAAGAAACAACATTTGGCTTTAGAAAAATACTACATGAAGCTGAAATTCATTCTTGGGCCAGCTACATTGTTTTATTTGCAGACAATTACAGGATTTTAAATGTCACTAATAGGTGGACATGGAACAACAGACTGGTTCCAAATAGGAAAAGGAGTACATCAAGTCTGTATATTGTCACCCTGCTTATTTAACTTATATGCAGAGTACATCATGAGAAACGCTGGGCTGCAAGAAGCACAAGCTGGAATCAAGATTGCTGGGAGAAATACCAAAAACCTCAGATATGCAGATGACACCACCCTTATGGCAGAAAGTGAAGAGGAACTCAAAAGCCTTTTGATGAAAGTGAAAGAGGAGAGTGAAAAAGTTGACTTAAAGCTCAACATTCAGAAAACGAAGATCATGGCATCCAGTCCCATCACTTCATGGGAACTAGATGGGGAAACGGAAACAGTGTCAGACTTTATTTTTTGGGGCTCCAAAATCACTGCAGATGGTGATTGCAGCCATGAAATTAAAAGACGCTTACTCCTTGGAAGGAAAGTTATGACCAACATAGATAGCATGTTCAAAAGCAGAGACATTACTTTGCCAACAAAGGTCTGTGTAGTCAAGGCTATGGTCTTTCCAGTAGTCATTTATGGATGTGAGAGTTGGACTGTGAAGAAAGCTGAGTGCCAAAGAATTGATGCTTTTGAACTGTGGTGTTGGAGAAGACTCTTGAGAGTCCCTTGGACTGCAAGGAGATCCAACCAGTCCATCCTAAAGGAGATCAGTCCTGGGTGTTCTTTGGAAGGAATGATGCCAAAGCTGAAACTCCAGTACTTTGGCCACTTCATGCAAAGAGTTGACTCATTGGATAAGACCCTGATGCTGGGAGGGACTGAGGGCAGGAGGAGAAGGGGACGACAGAGAATGAGATGGCTGGATGACATCACCAACTCGATGGACATGAGTTTGAGTGAACTCCGGGATTTGGTGATGGACAGGGAGGCCTGGCGTGCTGCAATTCATGGGTTTGCCAAGAGTCGGACATGACTGAGCAGCTGAGCTGAACTGAATTGAATAGGTGAATATGGATCTCCTTTCAAGTACAACAAAACCACAGAAACCAAGTACCTCTTCATAATGTTTTTAAAGACTTAATAGGAATTCATGAGAATTCATAAAATGAAAACAAAATTTGTGCCAAAAATTCCAGATAATGGTTAAGCAATAGCATTATCTACATCCATCAGATTTCCCAAAACTTCTCTCACTCTTGTCCAAGGAATCATCAATTCAGATATAGACCATTGCAATAAACCTGCTAAAAGCTACCCCTACTTCTTCCTTTGCATCCTCCACAGATTATTTTCAACAGTGCAGCTCAAATAGTATTGTTAAGATATAGAGCAGATGTTGGCTCTCCTCTGCTGAAAGTTTTCAATGTCTTAACACTTAAAAACAAAAGAAACAAATGAAAACAAAAAAATAAAACACCACTAAAACCACCAAGACTCACAATTTTACATCTCTGAACTGTTTTCCTACTAAATTTCTTCTGCTTTGAATACACTAGACTATTTTGTTTATTTATTTTGTAATTTAAATTTATTTATTTTAATTGGAGGCTAATTACTTTACAATGTTGTATTGCTTTTGCCTTACATTGACATGAATCCACCATGTGTGTACATGTGTTCTCCATCCTGAACCCCCTTCCCACCTCCTTCCCCATCCCATCCCTCGGGTCATCCCAGTGGAAAAGCCATAAGCACTCTGTCTCATGCATTGAACCTGGACTGGTGATCCATTTCACATATGATAATATACATGATTCAAGGCCATTCTCCCAAATCATCCCACCCTCACCTTCTGCCATAGAGGCCAAAAGACTGTTCTATACATCTGTGTCTCTTTTGCTGTCTTGCACATAGAGTTATCGTTATCATCTTTCTAAATTCCATATATATGCGTTAGTATGCAAATTGGAGTTTTTCTTTCTGGCATACTTCACTCTGTATAATAGGCTCCAGTTTCATCCACCTCATTAGAACTGATTCAAATGCATTCTTTTTAATGGTTGAGCAATACTCCATTCTGTATACGTACCAAAGCTTTCTTTTTTTTTTTTTTTAAATTTTATTTTATTTTTAAACTTTACATAATTGTATTAGTTTTGCCAAATATCAAAATGAATCCGCCACAGGTACACATGTGTTCCCCATCCTGAACCCTCCTCCCTCCCTCCCTCCCCACTCCATCCCTCTGGGTCGTCCCAGTGCACCAGCCCCAAGCATCCAGTATCGTGCATTGAACCTGGACTGGCAACTCGTTTCATACATGATATTTTACATGTTTCAATGCCATTCTCCCAAATCTTCCCACCCTCTCCCTCTCTCACAGAGTCCATAAGACTGTTCTATACATCAGTGTCTCTTTTGCTATCTCGTACACAGGGTTATTGTTACCATCTTTCTAAATTCCATATATATGCGTTAGTATACTGTATTGGTGTTTTTCTTTCTGGCTTACTTCACTCTGTATAATAGGCTCCAGTTTCATCCACCTCATTAGAACTGATTTAAATGTATTCTTTTTAATGGCTGAATAATACTCCATTGTGTATATGTACCACAGCTTTCTTATCCATTCATCTGCTGATGGACATCTAGGTTGCTTCCATGTCCTGGCTATTATAAACAGTGCTGCGATGAACATTGGGGTACATGTGTCCCTTTCAATTCTGGTTTCCTTGGTGTGTATGCCCAGCAGTGGGATTGCTGGATCATAAGGCAGTTCTATTTTCAGTTTTTAAAGGAATCTCCACACTGTTCTCCATAGTGTCTGTACTAGTTTGCATTCCCCCAACAGTGTAAGAGGGTTCCCTTTTCTCCACACCCTCTCCAGCATTTACTGCTTGTAGACTTTTGGATCGCAGCCATTCTGACTGGCGTGAAATGGTACCTCATAGTGGTTTTGATTTGCATTTCTCTAATAATGAGTGATTTTGAGCATCTTTTCATGTGTTTATTAGCCATCTGTATGTCTTCTTTGGAGAAATGTCTGTTTAGTTCTTTGGCCCATTTTTTGATTTTTTTTTTTTTCTGGAATTGAGCTGCAGGAGTTGCTTGTATATTTTTGAGTTTAGTTCTTTGTCAGTTGCTTCATTTGCTATTATTTTCTCCCATTCTGAAGACTGTCTTTTCACCTTGCTTATAGTTTCCTTTGTTGTGCAGAAGCTTTTAATTTTAATTAGGTCCCATTTGTGTATTTTTGCTTTTATTTCCAATATTCTGGGAGGTGGGTCACAGAGGATCCTGCTGTGATTTATGTCGGAGAGTGTTATTCCTATGTTCTCCTCTAGGAGTTTTATAGTTTCTGGTCTTATGTTTAGATCTTTAATCCATTTTGAGTTTATTTTTGTGTATGGTGTTAGAAAGTGTTCTAGTTTCATTCTTTTACAAGTGGTTGACCAGTTTTCCCACCACCACTTGTTAAAGAGGTTGTCCTTTCTCCATTGTATATTCTTTTCTCCTTTGTCAAAGATATGGTGTCCATAGGTGTGTGGGTTTATCTTTAGGCTTCTTATTTTGTTCCATTGATCTATATTTCTTTCTTTGTGCCAGTACCATACTGTCTTGATGACTGTGGCTTTGTAGTAGAGCCTGAAGTCAGGTAGGTTGATTCTTCCAGTTCCATTCTTCTTTCTCAAGATCGCTTTGGCTATTCGAGGTTTTTTGTATTTCCATACAAATTGTGAAATTATTTGTTCTAGCCCTGTGAAAAATACAGTTGGTAGCTTGATAGGGATTGCATTGAATCTATAGATTGTTTTGTGTAGTATACTCATTTTCACTATATTGATTCTTCCGATCCATGAAAACGGTATATTTCTCCATCTGTTAGTGTCCTCTTTGGTTTCTTTCACCAGTGTTTTATAGTTTTCTATATATAGGTCTTTAGTTTCTTTAGGTAGATATATTCATAAGTATTTTATTCTTTTTGTTGAAATGGTGAATAGAATTGTTTCCTTAATTTCTCTATTTTCTCATTAATTAGTGTATAAGAATGCAAGGGATTTCTGTGTGTTGATTTTAAATCCTGCAACTTTACTATATTCAATGATTAGCTCTAGCAATTTTCTGGTGGAGTCTTTAGGGTTTTCTATGTAGAGGATCATGTCATCTGCAAACAGTGAAAGTTTTACTTCTTCTTTTCCAATTTGGATTCCTTTTATTTCTTTTTCTGCTCTACCGGGGTCCAGCCCCTGTTGGATCCAGCAATTCCCTCGGGAGGAAGGCGTTGGCAACTGAGAGAAATAGAGAAAGAGATAAGGAAAGAATTTTGCAGTTAAGAAAATAGAGGCTGATATTCCTTGGTTTACGCAGAAAGCCAATAAAGCCTCAGCATGGGACTTGCTCTGTTCACGTAGGCCGCAGGCACCCTCTCGAATAGCTGAAGGTGCCCCACCTTAGGCACCTTCTCGAGTGGGTCTTAGAAGCCCAGGCCGGAAAGTGAATGCAGAGGGCCCCTGTGCTCCAGGGAATCAGCCTGAAAAGGAAAGAGAAAGAACAACATAGGGAGAGCAAGCTTCGGTGAGCAAGGTCCACACTTTATTTTCCAGAGTAGTTTTTATATCTTAAGTTGTGCATAGAGGATAATGGGGGGGGGGGGGTAAAGTCATGCAAGGTCAGCAGTCCTTGATCCTTATCAAAGCCAGGCTTTCTTTCTGCAAACTTATCATATGCAAAAGCTTTAGGTGATTTACATCATCTTCTGGCCAGGAGGCCTGGCCAGAAGCATTTTATGACCCTTTTTTCAGAAAACTTATTTTTCTCTAAAGGTGATTATTCTAAAGTCAGGCGCCACCCTCTGAAAGCATTAGATAAAGTTGTATTCCTATAGGGCAAAAGTGTGCTGGGCTATAACAAGAAAAGAATTAACTCAAGGGTCCAAGGTTACAAGCATTAAAGCTACTACTTACATTTCTATATACCAACAATATTAATCAATACACTCCCAGGGACACAGTAGGTAAAGGATATGGAAACTTGGAGGCAAGCATTAGCTCAACAAAGAAATCCTCTACTACTTCTATTCTAACAATTTTAACTCTCTGAGAAGCTCTGTATTGTTAGAATATCTTAAGCTTCCCATGCCTCTCGTGGTTGGGAGGCTGTGAATCTGAACAAACCTGTCAGGCAAGCTAGAAAGTCATCAGAGGCGTTTGAATTGAAACACTCCTATTATGCCCAGGAGACTTATTAACTAGAGTTTTTAGTTGATTTTCTTCAGAAAAAGGTGGTTGGGGATAGCCCCCCGTTAATGTCAGAAGAGTTGGTGAAAGTTGTGAAATAGTAAAACAGACAGATTCTGGTTTTGGGGTAGATGCTCAGGCAGATCCAGGGTGTGGGCCCTTGAGCCCTGACTCGCCTTGCCTGTCAGGGCTCTCCCTCATGACCTTGTCATGGGTGGGAATTCCCGTGCTGGCTCCTGGCACTGCTCTGATTGCTGTGGCCAAAACTTCCAAAACTATGTTGAATATTAATGGTGAGAGTGGGCACCATTGTCCTGTTCCTGATTTTAGGGGAAATGCTTTCAATTTTTCACCATTGAGGATAATGTTTGCTGTGGGTTTGCCATATATAGCTTTTATTATGTTAAGGTATGTTGCTTCTATTCCAGCATTCTGGAGAGTTTTTATAATAAATGGATGTTGGATTTTGTCAAAGACTTTCTCTGCATCTATTGAGATGATCATATGGCTTTTATTTTTCAATTTGTTAATGTGGTGTATTACATTGATTGATTTGTGGATATTGAAGAATCCTTGCATCCCTGGGATAAAGCCCACTTGGTCATGGTGTATGATCTTTTTAATGTGTTGTTGGGTTCTGATTGCTAGAATTTTGTTAAGGAATTTTGCATCTATGTTCATCAGTGATATTGGCCCGTAGTTTTCTTTTTTTGTAGCATCTTTGTCAGATTTTGGTATTAGGGTGATGGTGGCCTCATAGAATGAGTTTGGAAGTTTACCTTCCTCTGCAATTTTCTGGAAGAGTTTGAGCAGAATAGGTGTTAGGTCTTTTCTAAACTTTTGGTAGAATTCAGCTGTGAAGCCATCTGGACCTGGGCTTTTGTTTGCTGGAAGATATCTGATTACAGATTCCATTCCCGTGCTTGTGATGGGTCTGTTAAGAGTTTCTATTTCTTCCTGGTTCAGTTTTGGAAAATTGTACTTTTCTAAGAATTTGTCCATTTCTTCCAAGTTGTCCATTTTATTGGCATATAATTGCTGATAGTAGTTTCTTATGATCCTTTGTATTTCTGTGTTATCTGTTTTGATCTCTTCAATTTCATTTCTAATTTTATTGATTTGCTTTTTCTCTCTTTGTTTCTTGATGAGTCTGGCTAATGGTTTGTCAATTTTATTTATCCTTTCAGAGAACCAGCTTTTGGCTTTGTTTATTTTTGCTATGGTCATTTTTATTCTTTTGCATTTATTTTTGCAATAAATTTTAAGATTTCTTTCCTTCTACTAACACTGGGGTTCTTCATTTCTTCCTTTTCTAGTTGCTTTAGGTGGAGAGTTAGGTTATTTATTTGACTTTTTTCTTGTTTCTTGAGGTATGCCTGTATTGCTATGAACCTTCCCCTTAGCACTGCTTTTACAGTGTCCCACAGGTTGTGGGTTGTTGTGTTTTCATTTTCATTCTTTGCTATGCATATTTTGATTTCTTCTGTGATTTGTTGGTTATTCAGCAAAGTGTAGTTCAGCCTCCATATGTTGGAATTTTTAATAGTTTTTCTCCTGTAATTGAGATCTAATCTTACTGCATTGTGGTCAGAAAAGATGCTTGGAATGATTTCCATTTTTTGAATTTATCAAGGTTAGATTTATGGCCCAGGATGTGATCTATCTTGTAGAAGATTCTATGTGCACTTGAGAAAAGGTGAAATTCATTGTTTTAGGGTGAAAGTGGAGGTGATGGAATTCCAGTTGAGCTATTCCAAATCCTGAAAGATGATGCTGTGAAAGTGCTGCACTCAATATGCCAGCAAATTTGGAAAACTCAGCAGTGGCCACAGGACTGGAAAAGTCAGTTTTCATTCCAATCCAAAGAAAGGCAATGCCAAAGAATGCTCAAACTACCGCACAATTGCACTCATCTCACATGCTAGTAAAGTAATGCTCAAAATTCTCCAAGCCAGGCTTCAGCAATATGTGAACCGTGAACTTCCAGATGTTCAAGCTGGTTTTAGAAAAGGCAGAGGAACCAGAAATCAAATTGCCAACATCCGCTGGATCATAGAAAAAGCAAGAGAGTTCCAGCAAAACATCAATTTCTGCTTTATTGACTATGCCAAAGCCTTTGACTGTGTGGATCACAATAAACTGTGGAAAATTCTGAAAGAGATGGGAATACCAGACCACCTCACCTGCCTCTTGAGAAATCTGTATGCAGGTCAGGAAGCAACAGTTAGAACTGGACATGGAACAACAGACTGGTTCCAAATAGGAAAAGGAGTACATCAAGGCTGTATATGGTCACCCTGTTTCTTTAACTTATATGCAGAGTACATCATGAGAAACGCTGGGCTGGAAGAAACACAAACTGGAATCAAGATTGCCGGGAGAAATATCAATCACCTCAGATATGCAGATGACACCACCCTTATGGCAGAAAGTGAACAGGAACCCAAAGGCCTCTTGATGAAAGTGAAAGTGGAGAGTGAAAAAGTTGGTTTAAAGCTCAACATTCAGAAAACGAAGATCATGGCATCCGGTCCCATCACTTCATGGGAAATAGATGGGGAAACAGTGGAAACAGTGTCAGACTTTATTTTTCTGGGCTCCCAAGTCACTGCAGATGGTGACTGCAGCCATGAAAGTAAAAGACGCTTACTCCTTGGAAGGAAAGTTACGACCAACCTAGATAGCATATTGAAAAGCAGAGACATTACTTTGCCAACAAAGGTCCGTCTAGTCAAGGCTATAGTTTTTCCTGTGGTCATGTATGGATGTGAGAGTTAGACTGTGAAAAAGGCTGAGCGCCGAAGAATTGATGCTTTTGAACTGTGGTGTTGGAGAAGACACTTGAGAGTCCCTTGGACTGCAAGGAGATCCAACCAGTTCATTCTGAAGGAGGTCAGCCCTGGGATTTCTTTGGAAGGAATGATACTGAAGCTGAAACTCCAGTACTTTGGCCACCTCATGCGAAGAGTTGCCTCATTGGAAAAGACTCTGATGCTGGGAGGGATTAGGGGCAAGAGGAGAAGGGGACGACAGAGGATGAGATGGCTGGATGGCATCACTGACTCGATGGACATGAATCTCAGTGAACTCTGGGATTTGTTAATGGACAGGGAGGCCTGGCATGCTGCGATTTATGGGGTCGCAAAGAGTTGGACACAACTGAGTGACTGATCTGATCTGTTCTGTCCTATAGATATCAATTAGGTCTAACTGGTCTTTTGTTTCATTTAAATTTTGTGTTTCCTTGTTAATTTTCTGTTTAGTTGATCTATCCATAGCTGTGAGTGGGGTAGTAAATCTCCCACTATTATTGTGTTATTGTTAATTTCCCCTTTAATACTTGTGAGCATTTGTCTTACATATTGTGGTGCTCCTATGTTGGGTGCATATATATATATAACTGTTATATCTTCTTGAATTGAGCCTTTGATCATTATGTAGTGTCCTTCTTTGTCTCTTTTCACAGCCTTTGTTTTAAAGTCTATTTTATGTTATACGAGTATTGCTACTCCTGCTTACTTTTGGTCTCTATTTGCATGGAATATCTTTTTCCACCCCTTCACTTTCAGTCTGTATGTGTCCCTTCTTTTGAGGTGGATCTCTTGTAGGCAATGTATATAGGGGTCTTGTTTATGTATCCATTCAGCCAGTCTTTGTCTTTTGGTTGGGGCATTCAACCCATTTACGTTTAAGGTAATTATTGATAAGTATGATCCTGTTGCCATTTACTTTATTGTTTTGGGTTCGAGTTTATACACCCTTTTTGTGTTTCTTTTCTAAAGAAGATCCTTTAGCATTTGTTGGAGAGCTGGTTTGGTGGTGCTGAATTCTATCAGCTTTTGTTGTCTGTATAGCTTTTGATTTCTCCTTCATATTTGAATGAGATCCTTCCTGGGTATAGTAATCTGGGCTGTCAGTTATTTTCTTTCATCACTTTAAGTATGTCCTGCCATTCCCTCTTGGTCTGAAGAGTTTCTATTGAAAGATCAGCTGTTATCTTTATGGGAATCCCCTTGTGTGTTATTTGTTGTTTTTCTCTTGCTGCTTTTAATATTTGTTCTTTGTGTTTGATCTTTGTTAATTTGATTAATATGTGTCTTGGTGTGTTTCACCTTGGGTTTATCCTGTTTGGGACTTTCTGGGTTTCTTGGACTTGGGTGACTATTTCCTTCCCCACAAATGGGAAGTTTTCAACTATTATCTCCTCAAGTATTTTCTCATGGTCTTTCTTTTTGTCTTCTTCTGGGACTCCTATGATTCAAATGTTGGGGTGTTTAACTTTGTCCCAGAGGTCTTTGAGATTGTCCTCATTTCTTTTAATCCGTTTCTTTCTTTTTTTCCCCTCTCTGATGCACTTATCTCTACCATTCTATCTTTTACTTCACTAATCCTATGTTCTGCCTCTGTTATTCTACTCTTTGTTCCCTCCAGGGTGTTTTTGATCTCATTTATTGCATTATTAATTATATATTGCCTCTTTTTTATTTCTTCTAGGTCCTTGTTAGACCTTTCTTGCATCTTCTCAATCCTTGTCTCCAGGCTGTTCATCTGTGTTTCCATTTTGATTTCAAGATTTTGGATTATTTTCATTATCATTATTTGAATTCTTTCTCAGGTAGATTCCCTATCTCTTTCTCTTTTGTTTGGCTTGGTGAGCATTTATTCTGTTCTTTTACCTGCTGGGTACTCCTCTGTCTCTTCATCTTGTTTATATTGCTTTGTTTTGGTGTGGACTTTCTGTATTCTGGCAGTTTATGGAGCTCTCTTCATTATAGTTTCCTCACTGTGGGTGGGGGTTGTAAAGGTGGCTTGTCAAGGTTTCCTGGTTAGGGAAGCTTGTGTCTGTGTTCTGTTGGGTAGAGCTGGATTTCTTCTCTCTGGAGGATAATGAAGTGTCCAGTAGTTCGTTTTGAGATGTCACTGGATTTGGTGTGACTTTGGGCAGCCTGTAATTTGAAGCTCAGGCCTATGTTCCTGTGTTCCTAGATAATTTGTGTGGTATGTCTTGCTCTGGAATTTGTTGGCTCTTGGGTTTCAGTGTAGGTATGGAAGCTTTTGTTGAGCTCTTATCGATTAATGTTCCCTGGTGTCAGGAGTTCTCTGGTGTTCTCAGGTTTTGCACTTAAGCCTCCTGCTTCTGTTTTTCAGTCTTATTCTTACATTATCCTCAAGACTTCTCCATCTGAAGGCTCCAGTAAACGAGGAACCATTTCCATGCTCCTTCACCTGCCCAGTGGCTGGAGGCCTGCATCAGCTCTTTGAACGTGGGTCTCTCCTTGGGACAGGACATGGTAGCTGGCTTCCCTAGCAGCAAGCAAGCACCCAAAAGTCACAGCCTCACTGGAATGTCAAAAGACATTAGTCCACAATGATAGGGAAGGATCCTAGAAGCCAACTGCAGTAGCTGAGAGAGCTCCAGCCCAGAGATCTCTACCTCCAGGGGCCGCCCCTTCCCCCAAGGACAGAGAGCTAGCTCAGTACCTCTTTTATTTTTTTATTAATATTCTAAACGTGCTTCTACTCAGAACCTTTGCACTGGCTGTTCCTTCTGCCTATAATACTCTTCCCCCTGATATCCTCATGACTTGCTTCCTTAACAAGTTCTCAGTCTTTACTCAAATGACAGCTTTTCATTGAGGCCTTCCCTCCTGGGCACTTTGCAAAGAAAAAGAAAAAAACTTCCTCCCTCCATCTTCCTCTCCTACTTGTTTTCTAGAGCTTAAAGTTTATAAAATAAATCTCATCTAACACACTATGTATTGTATTTATGTGTTTTCCATCTGTCCTAATCCAGTGTAGGCTTTCCAGGTGGTGCTAGTGGTAAAGAACATGCCTGCCAATGCAAGAGATCTAAGACATGTGTGTTTGATCCCTGGGTGGGGAAGATCCCCTGTGAAGAGGGCATGGCAACCCATTCCAGTATTATTTCCTGGAAAATCCCATGGATGGAGGAAACTTTTGGGCTACAGTTCATGGGGTCGCAGAGTTTGACATGCCTAAAGTGACTGAGCACAGCACACACAATCCAGTGGAAGCTCCATGGGTGTGCAGGATCCATTCTTGTAGCACCTTTTTTTTTTTTTTTTTAAATTTTATTTTATTTTTAGACTTTACATAACTGTATTAGTTTTGCCAAATCTCTTCAGATCGTATAAATCTTTCGCCTTTTACTTGTAGCACCTTTTTAAGTGAGTGACTTACCTTATTAAATGACTTACATTTTTGTTGATTAAGTTTCTCTAGTCCTCTTCAGTTTTAATATTCTGAGAACTGCTAATATTATACAAAATTGTCTTATTGAGTGAACCACTGTGTTCTGAATGATTTTAAGTGTATTAATCAGTGGTGTGCTAGTAATGCTCAACAATTCACTTTCTGAGCAGAAATGCATTTGCTAAATTCCATGATGAAAGTAAATATGGACTTTGGGTAAAATGCACACAACTGCCTCTCATGAGCTGGTATAAGCCATAAATAGCACAAAATGTATTAGCACATCTAATGGACCCAATCACCAGAGGAGACAGGTATTAATTTTGGCCATTTTTCATATGGAGAAACTACTCCACAGAGAGCTTGAGCATGCCTCCAAGGTCACACAGGAAGTGATCTAACTTGCATATGTCTTAAGATTGAGTCCAGAGCTTATGCTGAGACAAATTCAGCTATATTGCAGGCCTGAGACAAATTACATGAAATAAAAATAAGGTATTAAAATGAGGAAAATTATAACCATCTGTAGTATATGTATTCTTTTAAGTGTCAGCCAAGAAGCTACACTAAACTTTGACTTTGAATCTTTAGAAAATATTATACCTCAGTTTCCCACGGAGAGGGCCAAGGCTATGTGCTCTGGTTAGGCTTCTCCTCAGACCCCTGATAATCATTGTTCAGTTGAGAATAATCCCAAGCACTTAGCCAGATAATACTCAGCATCCTCGTACCACTTTGAAATATGTTGACAGGAACTGCAAGAAAGAAAAAAAAAATGCTATTTTCTAAGTTTTCTCATATTTCATTTTAGTATGATTCCTTGGTGAAATCAGAATCTGACTGAACTGGAAATAGAAAAATCTAGACCCTCCCTTAGTTTCTTAAAGATAAGATACCTTGTGGAATGCATTGCTATTTTTCAACAGAGTGATAATTCTGAGTTCCGATGCAGAAATTCTGTTAGGTCCTACATGGTTTTTACTGTATAGCCATTACGCAAAAGTGAAAGTCACTCACTCATGTCTGACTCTTTGTGATTCCATGGACTCTATAGAGTCCATGGAATTCTCCAGGCCAGAATACTGGAGTGGGTAGCCTTTCCCTTCTCCAGGGGACCTTCCCAACCCAGAGATCGAATTCAGCTCTTCTGCCTTGCAGGCAAATTCTTTACCAGCAGAACCACCAGGGAAGCCCAAGAATACTGGAATGGGTAGCCTATCCCTTCTCCAGCAGATCTTCCTGACTCAGGAATCGAACCAGGGTCTCCTGCATTGCAGGCAGATTCTTTACCAACTGAGATACTAGGGAAGCCCTTATAGTCAGTACAATCAGCCACCAAATCAATTACTCTCATTAGAAAGTAGTCTTTCTTTTATTACCATTGATTTAACCTGTTTGGAAGTCCTTATTAAGAATTCATGAGTAATATCACAAGAGTTACATGGATTAGATAAACTTGCTTAACTGCCTCGAGAGCTGAAACTAGATTTCGTTTATGATACAAGATTAATTAAAAGAAAAATTGAATACAGTATGATTTTTATTCTTACATCATGAAGCATTGAGTTACTATGCATATTATGTAGTAAAATAAGGTATTTATAATGTGTGAAACAAATTATTTAAATGTAAGCAAATCAAACTCAGCATTGAACAGTTAAGCAACTGCCTATTACTTTATTTTAGATATTGGCCTTTGGAGATTTAAAGCATTTTGAGAAAGAATAAGAGTCACCAAATTTTATTTTCAGAAGAATAAGTAATTCTAGACACCATCTGGTCAACCCATGATATTTAAAGTGAAACAGTGTTTGGAATATTGAAATCAGCCATTGAAATGACACAGAAGAATATGAAATTGTAGCTGGTATACCTTGCAGATGTGCTGTAATTTTGACTATAGTCTATTGCTGTTATAAAAACTCAGGAGTTGCAAATTTTCTTACAGAGGTCTGGACAAGAGAACCAGCTGGAACAGAAATACTGGAATGTATTTCCATAAACAGATTTCTAGCCCTACTTCAGGTCCATTGAATCCCCATACATAAGCAAGGCCCTCCAAACCTAGGATTCAAGGATTTGAGGAGGCTACTATGAAAATCAATGGAGTAACTAACTCCTTTCTCATGATAGGTTAATTTCATTGTTTCAAATGGTGTGTGTGATACACATAATACACCTATATGCATGCTAAATCACTTCAGTAGTGTCTGACACTTTTTGACCCCATGGACTGTAGTCCTCCAGGCTTCCTGTACATGGGATTCTCCAAGCAAGAATACTGGAGTGGGTTGTCATGCCCTCCTCCAGGGGATCTTCATGACCCAGGAATCTAACCTGGTTCTCTTAGGTCTCTTGCATTGGCAGGTGAGTTCTTTACCACTAGCACCACCTGGGAAGCCCATTATTGCTATTCAGTTGCTCAGTCATGTCCAACTCTTTGTGACCCCATGGACTGCAGGATGCCTGGCTTCCGTGTCCATCACCATCTCCTGGATCTTACTCAAACTCATGTCCACTGAGTCTGTGATGCCATCCAACCATCTCATCTTTGTTGTCCCCTTCTCCTCCTGCCTTCAATCTTTCCCAGCATCAGGGTCTTTTCCAATGAGTCAGTTCTTCACATCAGGTAGCCAAAGTATTGGAGTTTCAGTTTCAGCATCAGTCATTCCAATGAATATTCAAGACTGATTTCCTTTAGCATTGACTGGTTTGATTTCCTTGCTGTCCAAGGGACTCTCATACAAGCCCATATACACACATATATATGTCTTTATTGGAATAGAAATAGAATCACAGCAACATTTTAGCACTTTGTGTTTTTATAAAATGGAAAATACTGTGGGAAAAAAAAAAAAAAAAACACTAAAAACATTGGTCATGATAGAGAAATGTTAAACCAAAAAACTAATGGGAGCATAGAAGACTCATTTTTTTTTTTTGCTTAAAAAGTATTTTTTAAAAACGTAAGATGGAGTTGTCTTCACAAATTAAAGTCTGCATAGATGTAGAGGCCTGAACTGAAATTCAAATTCCCAGTCACTCTAATGTCTTTTATGCATGCTGCTGCTGCTGCTAAGTCACTTCAGTCGTGTCCGACTCTGTGCGACCCCACAGACGGCAGCACACCAGGCTCCCCCATCCCTGGGATTCTCCAGGCAAGAACACTGGAGTGGGTTGCCATTTCCTTCTCCAATGCATGAAAGTGAAAAGTGAAAGTGAAGTTGCTCAGTCGTGTCTGACTCATAGCGACCCCATGGACTGCAGCCTACCAGGCTCCTCAGTCCATGGGATTTTCCAGGCAAGGGTACTGGAGTGTGGTGCCATTGCTTTTATGCATACTTTATTGAAATTTGAACAATAAGAGACCAACATTTGTAGAAAAAAAGTTTGATCAGAGTATTAGAACTCTTTTGGCAGTGTTTGTTTATATATATCTTGCTTATATTCTAATTGTGGTGAGATCTATGATCAGAAAACAGTATCAGGAGCCACAGCTATCTAGAAGATATGTAATACAGAAAGCAACAAATGTCCACTGGTGGAATGGTATGTAAAATTTCTGATAGAACTTGTCAAATAAGTGAACAAAGGGCCTATGGAGACAGAAAACCAAATGATAGACTTGCTATGAAGCTAAGTGTTAGTGTCACTCGACATTCCAGAGACAGTCTGCGATATGTTCTGAGGCCCTGATTTGACTTTTAATGTGGATAAGAGAGTGAACTAAATTATCATTCATGGAAGTCATTAAAACTAACTTTGCCCATACATTTTTTCAGCCAGAATTTGTTGTAACATTGTCGTTATGGGACAAAAACTCGACATAGAAGAATGATGATTTTTGTCATAAGTTGGCACATTTCCCAGGGGAGAAAATAGAGAACTTGTCTCCTAAGAACTGTGTCCTTCTACCCTTATCACAGAGTGAACTAGTCTTAATCCTTCACAGTAAAGGAGTCAGGACAATTTGAATTTGAATCACAGCTCTGGCAAACGTTTTTTTAAGTCTGAAAAAGGGGTTTTAATTTCCTGTGCCTCAGTTTCTCTAATTGGAAAGAGAATCGAATTCTGTAATATCCATCCTCCTTAAATAGGGACAGTGAGAATTAGCAAAGATGGGATTGATATGCCCTTCAAATACAGGACACAAAAGAGCAGTGTGTTATGACATGAAAACAATAGTTTGTGATTAGTGGGCAAAATCATTGTTGCCTTTCTGGCACAAAATGCTTAATTTGAAAATAAAGCCAGAAAGAAAAAATATTATTTGAGTGGAAGATGTTAAAATTGAAATGTTTTTATATTGGTGTATAAATTAACTAGAATATATGTGCATTGAATTGCTTTAAAATACAGATTGTCTTAGGTCAAAAGGGAAATAATTTTTGTGACTGTGAGAAAAATACCTTCTAATGGTGGATGTCACTCCAAAATCCATCTATTGGCTTTTTTTCCTTTTTGTTCATTAAATTATGTATTATTCTTGGCATTCAGAGACTCCACGCACCATTATTACCCAGTCTTACCTATACTTTTAACAATATATATTTAAGGACCTTTCTACTGTGATTCCTTAGGACATTTCAGAAAGAATCATGAAAGATGGTATGTATGTCTGCTGGATGTGCATATTTGCTGACAATAAGAATTGGTTCACTTAAATTTTTAAGGAGCTAGAACAATCTCAAACGAAATGTAAAATCGATACCTTGTGCATTTTTTATAGCCCATACTAGCTAAGCCAAGTATTAGAGATGAGAATTAGAGATCAAAATAGACTCAGTATATGGTGATTTTGCTTTTGGTGTTAGATATCTTTTCCTAAGTGGAAGGGATGTGTTCCAGCCAACTTTTTTGTAAAATGAATTTATGTTAAGTGAATCTTCCCTTGCAATGGGCTTCCAATAGGAAATTAAACATTCATTCTACTGGTTATAAAACAACTCTTATTGACTCCTGGATATATTAAAAATCATCCTGAGGAATGCAGGAGATGTTTGAAAATTGCACTTAGATACAGAATTATTACTTTTTGATAAAAGTGGCTGTGTTGTGCATATACAGTATCTGAGTTTCTAGGCTGGAGAGAGGTCATTTGAATTTTAATATCTTCCTTTACAGTAATATTTACCCTCAAATCTAGTTTACAGTTGTACATACTATGCAAGACAGTAGTAATGCCCCAAATTCAGAATAAGCCTGGAAAAGATAACAATACTAAGATTAAAAATAAAATACAATAAGGTGCCAGTGCTTCTGGTAACATAAGAATCTGTCTCACTGATTGCCGCATTCTCTATGTAATGGCTTGTTAATTGTCTGCTCCTGTGTATATCACTAGGATATTGCAATAAATGGTGTCCCAATATCCTGCACAAGTAACACTTTCAAGACTAACGGTTGCACGGAGCTCTTTCACAGCCCCCATGCCCCACTCCCAGCACCTTAACCATATACTGGAATAGGTTGCCATTTCCTGCTGCAGTTAATATCACAATACTGACAATTCTCCCTGCATTCATCCTATTACTTGAATTCCTTGACCTCTTTTAAGGTGTTTCTTGAGATCTTCTATGAGTTTCTACAGTTGGCCTGGAAGAGAGACAGTAGAAGTACTTAAGTGAAAAACTAAAATACTCCCTCCTTGCTGAGCAAGGGAAGTGTTTAAGAAAGTCTGTGCTGAGTCTACTAGTTGCCTGGCAACTGTCTGCTAAACCATTAGCCTATTAGTGGATGAAGCCTGTGTTGACTGCTCTTTTCCCAAAGTAAAGACTTGTTAAGTGGTATCATCATTAGGACACACTAGCAAAATGGTGTTTTTGAGTTTGAAAAAAGATTATCGTGATGTTGAGGCTAGCAAAATATTTGAGTACCAGCTTGCTTCAGCAGGTCTGATGTGAAATCAAATTTGTTCATTAGTTAATGCTGCTTTCCGGCAAATTAGTCAAGTTAGATATTTGTCAGTTGTTAATGTATTATCTTAAGTAATGCAACTCACATGGCATATGCCTTGGAGTAATTTTCTAACGTTTAGTAGTAGCACTGTGAAAGGTAGAATTTGAAACCAAAGTACATACATATAAAATATGTTTGTAATTAGTTTAATACTAATCAGTGTAAATTATGGCCATAATATAAAAAGTCAAAATAGCACTAAAATGTCTATAATGGAAAAGAGAAGTTCCATGAACCTCCCCTTCAAAGCAACCACCTTTTCTTTTAACTCTAGATTCTTGTATTTCTTCTACATTTCTGAGTAAGAATTTTGATTGCTCTGTTTTTACTTTTCACTTGTGTATAGTATCCCATTGACTGTTTTATGGTAGATGAGGATTTTGTTCTCTTACTGTCCTTCACCTTTCTTCTAATTTTATCAATAGAATGAAATTTCTGTTTTGGTTAAGTTAATATTCAGTAGTTATGTTTCTTGGGATTATGTAAATATTGTTCACAGTTGAGCCACATAAGATCCTGTAATTAATTACATCTGCTTTTTTGTCCAACTTTTTGTTGTGTCACAGCATTAAATTTACATATTCTATTGGCTTAAATCTATTTAATTTTAAGTATGCCAGATCTGTAAACAGCCTTTCAATGCTGTTTCCCCAAACATTAAAACATAGGAACAGATTCAAAATTTTTTTTGAAAGGACTCCTTTCCATGGTCCCTTGTGGTCTGATCCAGGCTGGGCTTATAAGGTAGGGTAGCAGCTTTCATGATCACTTCCTTGTCTTCTCATTTCTCCTGTACTGAGCCCCTATTTCTTGATTGTCTACTCTCCTCTTTTCTTAGGTCACTCCCTCATTTTGTGGAGCTTTTCTGTGGTTGGGAGAATTCTCTGACCCCAAACATTCCTGACTCCTTATCCCCTTTGCCCACCTTATTACAGTTATTCAATGAAATATTCATCTAAGTACTGCTAGGCAGGAATTTTCTAGATGTAATTATGGATTCAAATTAGTTGCCCTGAAGATAGAGTGTAGTGGAAGCAGCTATCACTCAACCAGCTAATCAGTGTCCTGGGCCTGGAATATTCTCCAACTAGAAGCCAGGTGCCAAAGCTGTCATTTGGCCCCAGACTCTTCTTCTTTTTAGGAGAAACTGGTGCCCTGGGTATGAATGAACTTCCTTGTATTGCTTAAGCATATATTTCGTAGGGCACTCGGCTAGCCCTACCAGGATATCTGGCCCCTATGAGTGGGAAGGGAGCAAGATCTTGGAGTACATGCAGTCCATTACTTGCAGTCACTCTCACAAGGGACCCAGCTGGCCAATGGAGACCAGCATGCACTCCCAACGCTGCCCTTGCTGCTCTTCTTTTGAGTGTGAGGAAAGCCTCTTCCAACCAAGGCCTTATAAGTTGAGTCCTCCTTAGTGACTCCAAATCTATAGAAAACACAGTGGACTGATGTCTACGTGGACTCCAATTTCCAGTTGTTGGTATGGTTATGATTTTTTCTGTCCTCCATCTGGATAAGTCAGACCTAGTCACAAGAGCCCTTTAATTCAGAAGTTTCTTCAGCTGGTTGTAGAGAAGGGCATGAGAGATAAGAGTCATAAGATGGATTTGCGACAATGCTGTTGGCTTGAAGAGGGAGGGGATCATATGCTAAGGAATGTGAATAGCCTCTAGGAACAGCTCCTGGTGGACAGTGAGCAAAAACGGTGGGTATCATACCTATACAGCCGCAAGAAACTGATTTTTGCCAATAACCTCAATGAGCTTGAAAACGGTTTCTCCCACAGAGCTTTCAGATAATAGATAAGTCAATCTGGAACCATGAGACCCTAATCAAGAGAACCCAGCTAACCCCAGCCCACTCCAGCTCAGAATTCTCACCTCCAGAAATTTGAGCCAATTAACAGAAGTTTTCAGTTTCTGAGTTTGTGGTCATGTATTCTGCAACCATATGAAGCTACCAGAATGTCTTTCATCAGTTCCAGAAAAAAAAAAAATACATCATTTCTTAAATGCCTGAGAAGAAATTTGGTATCATGTTTAATATTATAATTTTTATTTGTCAACATGTTATATTTGAATATTCAGTTCCGTTCAGTTCAGTCGCTCAGTCGTGTCCGACTCTTTGCGACCCCATGAATCGCAGCACGCCAGGCCTCCCTGTCCATCACCACTCCCGGAGTTCACTCAGACTCACGTCCATCGAGTCAGTGATGCCATCCAGCCATCTCATCCTTGGTCGTCCCCTTCTCCTCCTGCCCCCAATCCCTCCCAGCTTCAGAGTCTTTTCCAATGAGTCAACTCTTCGCATGAGGTGGCCAAAGTACTGGAGTTTCAGCTTTAGCATCATTCCTTCCAAAGAAATCCTAGGGCTGATCTCCTTCAGCATGGACTGCTTGGATCTCCTTGCAGTCCAAGGGACTCTCAAGAGTCTTCTCCAACACCACAGTTCAAAAGCATCAATTCTTCGGTGACCAGCCTTCACAGTCCAACTCTCACATCTATACATGACCACAGGGAAAACCATAGCCTTGACTAGACGAACCTTTGTTGGCAATGTCTCTGCTTTTGAATACGCTATCTAGGTTGGTCATAACTTTCCTTCCAAGGAGTAAGCGTCTTTTAATTTCATGGCTGCAGTCACCATCTGCAATGATTTGGAGCCCAAATAAAGTCTGACACTGCTTCCCCTGATTCCCCATCTATTTCCCATGAAGTGATGGGACCAGACGCCATGATCTTCGTTTTCTGAATGTTGAGCTTTAAGCCAACTTTTTCACTCTCCACTTTCACTTTCATCAAGAGGCTTTTTAGTTCCTCTTCACTTTCTGCCATAAGGGTGGTGTCATCTGCATATCTGAGGTTATTGATATTTCTCCCAGCAATCTTGATTCCAGCTTGTGCTTCTTCCAGCCCAGTGTTTCTCATGATGTACTCTGCATATAATTTAAATAAGCAGGGTAACAATATTAGACTACATCTAATATTTACATTTTATAATGGATTTCTCATATGTGACATGAATTCTGTTTGTAATCACCTATGATATTACTAGGACACCTAGGCTGCAGTCCATGGGGTTGCTGAGGGTTGGGCACGACTGAGCAACTTCACTTTCACTTTTCACTTTCATCATGCATTGGAGAAGGAAATGGCAACCCACTCCAGTGTTCTTGCCTGGAGAATCCCAGGGACGGGGGAGCCTGGTGGGCTGCCATCTATGGGGTCGCACAGAGTCGGACACAACTGAAGCGACTTAGCAGCAGCAACAGTAGCAGCAGGATATTGTGATGATGTTTTCACAATGTTGATTCAACCAAAGTAGCATCAAATGTACTAAGTATTAAAACTTCAAAAATGCCAGCAGTAGCCTGCAGACTCTATGCTATGATTTTTGCATAATATAATTAATTTAAATCAATATTTAAAACTACCTGTTATATTCAAAATGCCATACACTGTGCCATGGGGACAAAAAGATGAACGAAAATGATTGTGGACTCTAGTTACTGAAATCTTGCTCTCTTCTCTTTGTTTGAATAATTAAGCAGTGTTTATTCAGGAGAAAGGACATGTGCTATATACATATACCCTTCTTACAAGTAGTTGAACACCAAAGAATGAACTTACTGCTTTAACTTTGTGGTGTTAGAGCATCATTGCAGTATTTTTTTACATTACTGAATGACTTTCAGAAAATCTAGCAGTTGTCATGTTGTGGCTTCTATTTTTTAGAAAGAAATGAAAAGTGCATTAGTCCCCAGAATAAGTCAATCTCAAATAACTTTAATACATCTATTGAAAATAAACATCTTTGTACAGGTTAAAGTTGGGGGTGGTATGTGACAAACAAATGTATGAGCCTGCTTAGTCAGCCATTACTCTAAGTGGAAAAGTTGTAGACCCACTTCTTTATACTCTCCCCAGTTGCAGATCTGCTCCATAAATGGTAATGCATGTTTTCAAGTATGAGTGAACTTGAATATGTAGCCCAAGATACATAATGAAACAGAAGGCTAAAGCTTAGGCTGATACTGCCCTAACTAAAATCCATCTGTTTAGTACTCAGGCAGGATGCAATTCTGCTTTGTTTGAGTAGAGCAAGATCTATATTTGAGGCTGTTTTTTCTCCAATAATAGAAAGGCGTAGGGAAATATCCTAGTAAGACTTAACGTATGTTATAAAGATGGGATTCCCAGCAAACTCCAAGTACATATTGTCTCTCAAATGTGGTCAACACAGAACTGCCACATGGGATGCTTGCTGATCTTCCCATCAACATTCAGTATATAAGCATGTATATTGAGATCCTGGAGGTGCTCAAAGAAAAGCATAGTTGATTTAAAATGTTGTTAATATCTGCTATATAGGTAAGTGATTCAGTTATATATATATATATATATATATATATATATACACACACACACACACACACACACACACACATACACACATTCTTTTTCATATACTTTTCCATTAGAGTTTATCACAGGAGACTGAATATATTTACCTGTGCTATTCAGTAGAGCCTTGTTGCTTATCCATTCTGTATATACCAGTTTGCATCTGTTAACCCTAAACTCCCAATCCATCCCTTCTTCAGCCCCTTGTCCTTGGCCGGCACCAGTCTATTCTGTCTATGAGTCTGTTTCTGTTTCATAGATATGTTCATCTATTATATATAATACTTTGCATCTGCTGGCACCTGACTATTGATTTAATGTAAAAAGAATTGAGATTAGCAAAGATGGGCACAATAAAGGACAGAAATGCTATGGACCTAACAGAAGCAGAAGATATTAAGATGAGGTGGCAAGAATACACAGAAGAACTATACGAAAAAGATCTTCACAACTCAGATAATCATGATGGTATGATCACTCACCTAGAGCCAAATAACATGGAATGCAAAGTCAGGTGGCCTTAGGAAGCATCGCTATGAACAAAGCTAGTGGAGATGATGGAATTCCAGTTGAGTTATTTCAAATTCTAAAACATGATGTTGTGAAAGTGCTGCACTCAATATGCCAGCAAATTTGGAAAACTCAGCAGTGGCCACAGGACTGGAAAAGGTCAGTTTTCATTCCAATTCCAAAGAAAGGAAATGCTAAAGAATCTTCAAACTATTGAACAGTTGCACTCATCTCACATGCTAGTACAGTAATGCTCAAAATTCTTGAAGCCAGACTTCAGCAGTAACTGAACCATGAACTTCCAGATGTTCAAGCTGGACTTAGAAAAGGCAAAGGAACCAGAGATCAAATTGCCAACATCCGTTGGATCATCGAAAAACCAAGAGAGTTCTAGAAAAATATTTACTGCTTTATTTACTATGCCAAAACCTTTGAGCATCACAACAAACTGTGGAAAAATCTGAAAGAGATGGGAATACCACTTGACCTGCATCCTGAGAAATCTGTATGCAGGTCAAGAAGCAACAGTTAGAACTGGACATAGAACAACAGACTGGGTCCAAATCGGGAAAGGAGTATGTCAAGGATGTATATTGTCACCCTGCTTATTTAATTTGTATGCAGAGTACATCATGAGAAATGTTGGGCTGTATGAAGCATTAGCTGGGATCAAGATTTCTGGGAGAAATATCAATAACCTCAGATACGCAGATGACAGCTCCCTTATGGCAGAAAGCGAAGCGCTAAAGAGTCTCTTGATGAAAGTGAAAGTGGAGAGTGAAAAAGTTGGCTTAAAGCTCAACATTCTAGAAAACGAAGATCATGGCATCTAGTCCCATCACTTCATGGCAAATAGATGAGGAAACAGTGACAGACTTTATTTTTGGGGGCTCCAAAATCACTGCAGATGGTGACTGCAGCCATGAACTTAAAAGATGCTTGCTCCTTGGAAGAAAAGCTATGACCAATCTAAACAGCATATTAAAAAGCAGAGTCATTTCTTTGCCAACAAAGGTCCATGTAATCAAAGCTATGGTTTTTCCAGTAGTCATATATGGATGTGAGAGTTGGACTATAAAGAAAGCTGAGTACTGAAAAATTGATGCTTTTGAACTGTGGTGTCAGAGAAGACTCTTGGGAATCCCTTGGACTGCAACGAGATCCAACCAGTCTATTCTAAAGGAAATTAGCCTGGAATATTCATTGGAAGGACTGATGCTGAAGCTGAAACTCCAATACTTTGGATACCGGATGTGAAGAACTGAATCATTTGGAAAGACCCTGATGCTGGGAAAGACTGAAGGGAGGAGAAGGCGATGACACAGGATAAGATGGTTGGATAGCATCACTGACTGGATGGACATGAGTTTGAGTAATCTCTGGGAGTTGGTGACAGACAGGGAAGCCTGGCGTGCTGCAGTCAATGGGGTTGCAAAGAGTCGAACATGACTGAGAGACTGAACTGATGGGAAATTTATAGTATATGTTTATTTAAAGTTCTGCAGTTTATCTTTTTGGATTATTGTGAAAGTGTGAAACATAGCTTTGAACATGCTACTTTTGGAAGTATGATTCTGATATAGATGTTACTTTTGAATAGACTGCTGTGTTTTATTATATTTGATATTTGCAAAAGGGTGTTTTGGTTAGCTATGATCACCACATCAGGATTTCCCAACACCCTGCACCAAAAGGCAAATTTATTCTGCCTATACCTACTTCTGCATAAAGTCTAGTCAATTTTGAGACCAAGCTCACTTGTGGAAAACTTCTATAGCTCCTGCTGTTTGCTCTGTATGCCAGAAGCACTTTGCTTAAGTTTCTAATAGAGCAATTGTTTCCTTCTTGCTTTTTTTCATGGTGTACATTTCCCTGAACTCTCTGAGATTGCAGGCTCCTTGAAAGCAGAGATTATGCATTAGCCACATCCAGATCCCTCATGAATGAGTCACACAGTGGAGACTCCATAAATACCCTGTTGAATTGAATCTTAAAAAGTAACCCATTCCTCCCATTAGCAAGGAATTAACAATTAGTATATCTTGATCGAGGACCATTTGCTTTCTGAAAATGACCTAGGGTAGAAAAGTGGAGGAGGCCAAGCCTATTCCTTCATTTCAGTCACTCAGTCGTATCCGAGTCTTTGCGACCCCATGGACTGCAGCACTCCAGGCTTCCTTGTCCATCACCAACTCCCAGAACTTGTTCAAACTCATGTCCATCGAGTCAGTGATGCCATCCAACCATCTCGTCCTCTCTTGTCCCCTCCTACTGCCTTCAGTCTTTCCCAGCATCCGGGTCTTTTCTAATGAGTCATTTATTCGCATCAGGTGGTCAAGGTTTGGAGCTTCAGCTTCAGCATCAGTCCTTCCAATGGATATTCAGGACTGATTTCCTTTAGGATGGACTGGTTGGATCTCCTTGCAGTCCAAAGGACTCTCAAGAGTCTTCTCCAACACCACAGTTCAAAAGCATCAGTTCTTCAGTGCTCAGCTTGCTTTATGGTCCAACTCTCACATCCATACATGACTACTGGAAAACAATATGTTCATTATAGTGTGCTTCCCTGATAGCTCAGTTGGTAAAGAATCCACCTGCCATGCAGGAGACCCTGGTTTAATTCCTGGATTGGGAAGATCCGCTGGAGAAGGGATAAGCTACCTACTCCTGTTTTCTTGGGCTTCCCTTGTGGATCAGCTGGTAAAGAGTCCACCTGCAATGCGGGAAACCTGGGTTCGATTCCTGGGTTGGGAAGATCCCCTGAAGAAGGGAAAGGCTACCCACTCCAGTACTCTGGCCTGGAGAATTCCATGAATTGTATAATCCATGGGGTCGTACATGACTGAGCAACTTTCACATTCACTTTATAGTGTGCTAAATATAGACACAGCCAAGAGATTCATGAGAATAATAAGCAAGCTCTTGAACACTTAGGTGTTTCAAAACACCTATATTTTATATTTCTTTGAATTATGGTCTTTAATTGGTATCTTATGTATTACTAACCAGAATGGTATTCATATTCAGGAGTATAATATACAAAATACTTTGCAAAATCCTTAAATTCCATATGAATGAGATCTATCATTATGTCTTTGGAGGATTCACCTCCTTAAAATCTATGCTGTTTCATGGGAAGAGGGTCCTAAAAAGGCTATTAAAAAATCCCCTTAGAGGAAAGACTGTATAAAGATCCATTTGAAATGATGGTGAACAGAACAACTGACTTGGTAATTTAGGATTTTGTTTTCCTGTAACAACATTTTCAGTGAAGTGTTTATTAGCATTTCTCAGTACCTAAAGAAAAGTATCCATAGTTTTAAGAAAATGTCATCAAAGTCGAGGGTTATAATTGAACTGATGAACTATTCAACTGTGTTGAAATTGTACTCTAATTTGCACTATAATCTTAAGCAGATCTCTTCTGAAAACAAGCAGAAAAATCACTGCACCCCTTTTTGTACAGTGCAGTTACAGTTAAATATGAAATGAAAACCACTTGACTTATAAGGGGTATATATATTTATAAATAAAATCTGTCCTGATGCACTATTGTTTCTGCATATTTACAAAGCTTAATACATTACTTAATCCACTAAACAAAAATAAATTTAAAGTAGCTTACTATTAGAAATGTATTTCAGGACACTCCTTATAACTTAGAAAACTTAGTCATTTGTGAACTAAGCTAAAAGAAAGTGGTAAAAAATTGTTTAATTTGAAGGGAAGAGCAGCCCATCTGTGAAGATAGGAGACCTGGAAGAAACTGATCTTTATACCAGAGTTGTGCTCAGATGCTGCATTTGTGAGCCAAAGCCTGTTAAAATCACTTCATTATGAAGTGGGATAGTGATTGAAAAGCTATACAAGAGGAGAAAATGGAGCTCTAAACAGCCATGGGCCATGCTCTACCAGAGGACAGAGGATCAAACCATTTACCAGTCAGCTACTTTTCTTGTATAACCAACTTTATATCAAATTCTAGAGACACCATGGTCTCCAGTCCATGGGGTCGCTAGGGGTTGGGCATGACTGAGCGACTTCACTTTCACTTTTCACTTTATGCATTGGAGAAGGAAATGACAACCCACTCCAGTATTCTTGCCTGGAGAATCCCAGAGACAGAGGAGCCTAGTGGGCTGCCGTCTATGGGGTCGCACAGAGTGGGACACGACTGAAGCGACTTAGCAGCAGCAGAGACACCATTTATACTTTCTTGCATTTAACACACGGATATGTATCTTGAAAGAAGATACGCATGTTGTCTTTTGTCAGGCAAGGAGAATTATACAACAAAGAGAACCTTGCATTTCAGACAGGAAAGTAGGAAAGTCTTGACTTTAAAACTCACTCTATTATCAGATGGTATGTCAGGTTTTATTCAGCATATATAATAGATATAACTGAGAGTTTCTCCTTTTTATCTCTTAACTGATAAGAAATGCAGAGTGCTCAAATCAGAGCCCAATTATGGTATTTAATCATTTCATATGACTGATAATATGAAGATCATTTCTTCCATTTAATTGATTTTATTCTAGCTTTATTTTGCTTCTCCTGTTTTGCATTATGGGCAGCTTTGAAAACCACAAATCATTTTTTTTGAAAGGCAATAGGGCATCATCATAAATAAATAATTTCCAGAATCCTTTGGAAAATTCTCTCAACTCTTTCCTTCTTCCCTTAGCTTCTTTAATAGGGACTGCGTACTTTAAGAGAATTCATGTTTTGTATTTTAATTTCTGTTCTAGAACTGGATTTCTCAGACTTCAATTCATGATTCCTGGGAGAGCTATGGAAAAAAAGAGAACCTGTAAGTTCACAATGTTATTGTTCTTCTATTTGATGCTTTTCTATAAACAAAGAAGTGTTTTCAAAGTTACTCATTTCCACTAAGGTGGGGATAAACTTCTAGATAGAAAGACAATGAAGGGATTTAAAAGTCACTGGGTAGGAAACTTTTGTACAAATATCTGTCATTGTTAAGCTAACATCCTTCTTAAAAATATAACTGCCCCAATGAGATATATTATATTTCTCACCCACATATCTCCTCTGAACTTTGAGGCCATGTTTTAATGGCCTATTTAAAATATCTACATGGATGTGTCCAGAACTGCTTATGCTTACCATTCTAGTCCATTATCCTCATGTCCCACCTGTTGTAATGTGGCAGCCTCCTAACAACTCAAGCCTCTAATTGCTTTCCATACAGCAGCAGGACTGATCTCTTCAAATTGCAAATCTAACCATATCCCATTGTCATCCACAGCCTTCTCCAATTAAATGTCTTCACATCATTATTTGGCTAAAAGGAAAAAAAAAAAAAAAACTTTATCATGACGTCTTAAATAGCTGAGTCTGTGGCTTCCACTTACCTGTGTGGCTTCATTTTCAACTATGCTCTCCCATGATTTCTGCTGTAGCCATGCTGGCCTCCTCTCACACCCTTTTGACTGGAACAGTCTTCGCTTCATCTTCATATTAGTTTTTTAGCTATCAGCTCAGTCATTACACTTCAAAAGTGCACCTTCCCTGAGTTCCAAGATGAGGTCAGATCCACTCGTGACGTCAAAGCCTTCTCTTTGTGATTATTTTATCAATAGCTGTCTCTCCCTACTAGATTTTAAGCCATCATGTTGATAACTGTGTCTGTTTTTGCTCACTGTTGTGTTTCCATTGCCAAACCCAGTGCCTGGTACATAGGAGGTGTTCAGCATAATATTTGTTGGCTGAATGAATGAGGACTAATAGAAAGATGTAAACCATTCATTTGGTAATGACATTTAGTGCAATACTCCTGCTTTCTTTCTACAAACCAGCTCTCAAAAATTTGACAGTTAAGATGAAGGGGAAGAACATGCTTTAGAAGCATGGTCTTAACAAGGAAATGTGGGTGAAACATTGTGATAGGAAAGAATGGGCTTTGGATAACTCCAGGAAAATCTGCTGGGTGCTAGGTAACTTGGAAGTAGAAAGATCCAAAAGCACACATCTTTTTACAATCCTTTGGAGATTCAGCTGCTCTATTGAGGTTTGCATTCTAACTATGTCCTTTAATAACCATATGGAATGTTTAAACTGTTGAGTAATTTGCAGTGGCTTTTTGTGCAAGTTATTGGTCCCAGACGTCAGTGGGTAAGTAAAGAACTATTTGCTTCTGTCTTAAAATGTAATTTTGAAAATGAGATTTCTAGAAACTGAAAGTGTTTTACGAATGCAAATGGAGCCTGGCTGAAGCTCTAAGACAGCAGAATTCTCAATCTCCTTGAAGGGGTTTTGTCATTTTCTACATATTTCGAAATGCCTGGGATTAAATATGCAATGTCATTGGTGGTTAAAGTAATCTTCAACAGAAGTCATCAAGGGAATTAACAATTAAAGATGAAACTGACTAAAGCCAGATCCATAACTCTCTGAGTGCTCCTCCTGAGGGTGGTGAAGGTGAAAATGAATTGTGATGGCCAAATATGAGGCTACATAGGCTATATTAAGAAAATGTGAGGGGAATACTTTTAACTAATAGGATCCTTCTAAAATTCATTTCTTAGTGGTGGTTTTACATTATTTTACAGTATTCTGTTTTAATCTGTAATTAGTCCTCAGGTGGCCATTATCATTAATTAAGAGAAATGGCATTATAGTGTCACCCAGTGGGAATTGTGAAGAATTTGATTATCTTAGAATTAAAAGTAAATATGCACACTCATATTAATTTAGTTTTATCATGGTTCTCCTTGAGTTAGTAGCATTTATTATTTCACTGATGAGAAAAAAGGAACTTAGAGCATTTAAGTATTCTGAGACTTCTTAAAGATTGTGAATTGTTCTAAAGGTTGGTTCTATTGATAAAGAAGTTCATAATACATTTGCAACAGACTTTGTAGAAATCGGGCAGAAGATTCTAATTAAAATGGGGATATGAAGTTGAGGTATAATTATGAAAATTGCTCTTATTAAAACATTATTATACTTAATATTACACCTTTGTAAAATATGGCTTTAAATGTTGAAGTGGAAATAATTGCTTTTTATCTTGTGAAATATTTTATTTTTCATTTATTCCTCTACACTGAAATAAATACAGCAATTAGATGACACTTGATGCTGTAACATGATGAAAATATTTCCTGTTGTTAATTTGATATTGAAGCTTGCATGGTTTTCAGGTTTTTCAGAAGTGTTTCTCTAACTCTTATTTGTGTAAATATCTGCATAGAAAATAGTGGAGAGTATCTTTGAGAATTATTGAGTATGAGTTGTGAGACATGGTTAGTAAGAGAAGTGAGCATTATAGGCTATCTGATGTGCATGAGACAAGACAACTACAGCAAAAAATAATAGAATCATTTTCAAAATAGGTAGTAATCACCACATTTTAGAATCCATTAAGGAATAATTCCAGTCGATCTCATGTTGACTAATTTTGCTTTTATTCTTGCTAGAGTAGTCAATGCTGCTGCTAGGTGACTAGTTTCCATGCTTTTCCTAGCAGAGGAAAACAAGAGGCCCTGAACATTTTTGGCCACAATAACAGACTCAAGCTACATTGACCACAGTGGAGCCAGAAACAGGCATAATCATAACCATTTTCTTTTAACATGTACTTTATAGAGACAATGCTTTTCCCCAAGAATCACTTTATTACATACATTACAAGTACATTGCAGGCCCATTTGCAGTTACATGTCTTCTCACAGTAAGTTACATTAAGTTTCTTCTCTCTACACTCCATTTCCTTCTATATATAACATCTCACCTCCTTAGAGAAGACTATCAGTTTATTATTGCACCCTCGGGATTGTAATATATTGATATATGCTAAGATTAACAAATGTAAAGTTTGCTGTATGTTTTCACCCCCAGACGAGTGGTACATAATGATAATTAAGTTTAGTACCCCCTGCCACAGACACTAGTTATTTTGCCAGAACCTTCCTTTATACAGGGCTCCAGGCAGCTGCTACCAATAAATAGTTGTGACTTACTTAATGAGATTAAACCCCTTTGCTCTTGTGATCTTCTACATCAGTGCTTTTAAACCTCCTTTACTCCATAGTGCATGCAGTAAAAAACCACGTGTGCAACACTGTGCCATGAACAGATAAGGCTACTCAGGACTAGAGACAATGAGTCCACAGGTTAGTGGCCGCCTCTCATGCTCATGGGATCAAATAATTTTGAACCTACTTGGGAAGCTCTGATCAAGGTATTTGCATAGTTTATCAAAAGGTAGGGACAACAATGGGACGGGCTGGATCTGACATCAAGCATGGTTTTCTTTCTAATATACATGCTGTGGATTTTAGTAGCTGTCTAGCTGTCTTGAATTGTTCAAAACAAGTTTACAGCATTACCAAAAACTTTTCTGAAAGACATAGATCAGATAAAAAGAGATTTTGGAGCCGACTCATCTGATATATTTATGGCAAAGCACATCTCAAACAAAGGCTTTGTTTTTGAGACACCTGCAGATTCTCTGTTATCATATATTCTTGTCTACTTTCATGCTAATGATCCCATTATTTGCATATATTTGACTGTAACTTGAAATTAGCTACTGAGAACCATCATCTTAAATCTGGCAGTTATATAAAATGATAGTGGTTTATAGTGATATCCACCTTGGCTTTGGAACAATATCCCTTTGAGCTGCTGTGTCGAGGTGATATGTATATTCTGTGGTTCATTAATTCTGAAATGTTGACTCTCTACCCTTGTAAACAATTATTTGAAGTTAATCTTTGAAATTAATGATTTGAATCTGATATCCAAATTGGTTCAATTTTATGTAATATAGGTAATATTTTTCAAATGTGTTGAGGTGCCTTTTTTTTTTTTTTTTTCATTTTTCCTTGTGTTCAGCCTGCACCTCCAGTAGAGTCACCCATTGCCAGAAAGAACTAGACGTGGTGGTAATGGATTAAGATTATTATGATAAGAAAGAAAAGAGCCAGTTTTCAGGTTAAGTTCAGTTCAGTCTCTCAGTCGTATCCGACTCTTTGCAACCCTAAGGACTGCAGCACACCAGGCCTCCCTGTCCATCACCAATGCATGGAGCTTACTCAAACTCATGTGCATCGAGTCAGTGATTCCATCCAACCATCTCATCCTCTGTCATCCCCTTCTCCTCCCACCTTCAATGTTTCCCAGCATGAGTCTTTTCAAATGAGTCGGTCCTTCGCATTAGGTGGCCAAAGTATTGGAGTTTCAGCTTCAGCGTCAGTCCTTCCAGTGAATATTCAGAACTGATTTCCTTTAGGATGGACTGGTTGGATCTCCTTGCAGTCCAAGAAATTCTCAAGAGTCTTCTCCAACACCACAGTTCAAAAACATAAATTCTTTGGTGCCCATCCTTCTTTATGGTCCAACTCTCACATCCATGTATGACTGCTGGAAAAACCATAGCTTTGACTAGATGAACCTTTGTCGGCAAAGCAATGTCTCTTCTTTTCAATATGCTGTCTAGGTTGGCCATACCTTTTCTTCCAAGGAACAAGCGTCTCTTAATTTCATGGTTGCAGTCACCATCTGCAATGATTTTGGAGACTAAAATAAATAAAGTCTGTGACTGTTTCCATTGTTTCCCCATCTATTTGCCATGAAGTGATGGGGCCAGATGCCATGAGCTTAGTTTTCTAAATGTTGAGTTTTAAACCAACTTTTTCACTCTCCTCTTTCACTTTCATCAAGAGGCTGTTTAGTTCTTCTTCACTTTCTGCCATAAGGGTGGTGTCATATGCATATCTGAGGTCATTGATATTTCTCCCAGCAATCTTGATTCTAGCTTGTGCTTCATCCAGCCCAGCGTTTCTCGTGATATACACTGCATATAAGTTAAGTAAGCAGGGTGACAATATACAGCCTTGACGTACTCCTTTCCCGATTTGGAACCAGCCTGTTGTTCCATGTCCAGTTCTAACCGTTGCTTCCTGACCTGCATACAGATTCTCAGGATGCAAGTCAGGTGATCTGTTATTCCCATCTTTTTCAGAATTTTCCATAGTTTGATGTGATCTACACAGTCAAAGTTTTTGGTGTAGTCGATAAAGCAGAAGTAGATGTTTTTCTGGAACTGTCTTGCTTTTTAGATGATCCAATGGATGTTGGCAATTTGATCTCTGGTTCTTCTGCCTTTTCTAAATCCAGCTTGAACATCTGGAAGTTCTCAGTTCACGTACTGTTGAAGCCTTGCTTGGAGAATTTTGAGCATTACTTTGCTAGTGTGTGAGATGAGTGCAATTGTGTGGTAGGTTGAACATTCTTTGGCATTGCCTTTCTTTGGGATTTAATGAAAACTGACCTTTTCCAGTCCTGTGGCCAATGCTGAGTTTTCATTAGGGTTCCCAAAATAGGGTACAGTGATCCTGCAGGGGTATCTTATTATAGCTTCTTTCTCTGTATGGACACACTGCAGAGGAGAAAGAGTGTGGCATAATTCCCAGGATGGGGCACCTCAGAGAATAGCCTGCAGAAATGTATAGCATCATCAAAATGTCCCTAAAGTAGTGACATCTGAGCTGCAAGGTGCCCCACAGGTGTAAGGTTGGACACGCCTGAAGATGATGTCCCAGATCTGGATTTAAGTGCCACCAACCCCACACATCCCAGAATGAGGAAGAATCCAAGATTTCTCAGGGTCCTTAATGGTTGAGTTAACTGGTGAATTGAAGTTAGCCTGGGTTGATTAAAATAAGCCATCAAATGCAGAGGTCTTGCAGTCGTAGGCTATGGACCAGCAGTCCAGGTGTCTGCATGCCGGACAAGATACTGCAAGGAGGTAGCAGTCGCATTTAGACGTGCCAATCACAGGACAGTAACAGAGGTTCCACACTTAACTGGAGACCAGCAAAAGTTCAGAGTATAGCCTACTGTCCGTGGGACCTTTCCCTACTGCTGATATGTAAACTGGATACAAATGTTGAAATAAAGAGAATATGGTGGGCCTGCTGAGAGCAGGCAAAAACGTCCTGATAGGGACTTTAAGTGTTAGATTAAATCCAGAACTTCGGATCTACTTCAGACAAAAGTAAAGGTTCTCTTCACCTTGAAAGAAACAGACACGTTCAGAAAAGAAAAAAGGTTGATTGAGGTATAACTCACATATCATCAGATTATTTTATGTATGCAATTCTTTTTTTATTTTTTTATAAATATCTAGAGCTGTGCGACCATCATCAAATGCACAGTTGATGAAGAAAGTGTGTGATAGTGGCAGAGAAGCTGATATTTAGAAAGGAATCACCAGTCCAGGTTTGATGCAGGATACAGGATATTTGAGGCTGATGCACTGGGATGACCCAGAGGGATGGTACCGGGAGGGAGATGGGAGGGGGGTTCAGGATGGGGAACACATGTACACCCGTGGTGGATTCATGTTGATGTATGGCAAAACCAATACAATATTGTAAAGTAATTAGCCTCCAATTAAAATAAATAAATTTAAATAAAATTAAATTAACTAAAAGTAAAATTTTCAATTAAAAATAAGTCAACCTGGAAACATTTCAATCACTTTGTTTTATATATATGTACATATGGATATATACATGGACATAGTTATATGTACATAAAGTCAGCCATGGAAGACTGCTTCCAGGATCCCTGCAGATATGAAAATCCATGAATGCCCAAGTCCCTTATGTAAAATAGTTTAGTATTTGCATATAGCCTATGCACATCGTCCTATATACCTTAAATCCTCTCTTGTTGTTTGGTAGTTACATTGTATCCAATTCTTTGCAACTCCATGGGTTGCAGCATGACAGATTTCCCTGGCATCCACTATCTGCCAGAATTTGCTCAAAATCATGTCCACTGAGTCAGTGATGCTATCTAATCATCTCATCTTCTGTCACTCCCTTCTCCCTTTGCCTGCAATCTTTTCCATCATCCAGGTCTTTTCCAATAAGTCAGCTCCTCATATCTGTTGGCCAAAGTATTGGATCTTGAGCATCAGTTCATCCAATAAATATTGAGGGTTGATTTCTTTTAGGATTGACTGATTTGATCTCTTTGCATTCCAAGGGACTCTCAAGATTCTTCAACACCACAGTTCGAAAACATCAATTCTTCAGTGCTCAGCCTTCTTTATGCTCCAAAACTCACATATGTCTGTGACTACTGGAAAAACTATAGCTTTGATTATATATACCTTTTCTGGCAAAGTGATGTCTCTGCTTTTTAATACACAGTCTAGGTTTGTCATAGATTTTTTCCCAAGGAACAAGTGTCCTTCAATTTCATGGATATAGTCATTGTAGGCAGTGATTTGGGAGCTCAAGAAAATAAAGTCTGTCACTGTTTCAGCTTTTTCCCTTTCTTTTTGCCATGAAGTTATGGGATTGGATGCCATTATCTTGTTTTATTAATGTTGACTTTCAAGGCAGCTTCTTCATTTTCCTCTTTCACTCTCATCAAAAAGTGCTTTAGTTCCTCTTCTCTTCCTGCCATTAGAGTGATATCAACTGAATATCTGAGGTTTTTGATGCTTCTCCCAGTGATCTTCATTCCAGCTTGTGATTCATCCAGCCTGGCATTTTGCATGACGTATTCAGCATATAAATTAAGTAAGCAGGGTGCACACATCTAACATGCTAATAAAGTAACGCTCAAAATTCTCCAAGCCAGGCTTCAAAAATATGTGAACCATGAACTTCCAGATGTTCAAGCTGGATTTAGAAAAGGCAGAGGAACCAGAGATCAAATCGCCAACATCCATTGGATCATCAAAAAAGCAAGAGAATTCCAGAAAAACATCCATTTCTGCTTTTTTGACTATGCCAAAGCCTTTGACTGTGTGGATCACAATAAACTGTGGAAAATTCTGAAAGAGATGGGAATACCAGACCACCTGACCTGCCTCTTGAGAAACCTGTATGAAGGTCAGGAAGCAACAGTTAGAACTGGACATGGAACAAAAGACTGGTTCCAAATAGGAAAAGGAGTACTTTGAGGCTATATATTGTCACCCTGCTTACTTAACTTATGTGCAGATTACATCATGAGAAATGCTGGGTTGGATGAAGCACAAGCTAGAATCAAGATTGCTGGGAGAAATATCAATAGCCTCAGATATGCATATGACACCACCCTTATGGCAGAAAGTGAAGAAGAACTAAAGAGCCTCTTGATGTAAGTGAAAGAGGAGAGTGAAAAAGTTGGCTTAAAGCTCAGCATTCAGAAAACAAAGATCATGGCATCCAGTCCCATCACTTCATGGCAAATAGATGGAGAAACAGTGAAAACAGTGGCAGACTTTATTTTGAGGGGCTCCAAAATCACTGCAGATGGTGACTGCAGTCATGAAATTAAAAGATGCTTACTCCTTGGAGAAAAGTGATAACCAACCACTGTTTCAACCCAGCTGAAACAGTTAGAGTGATGACAGCATATTCGGAGAAGGCAATGGCACCCCACTCCAGTACTATTGCCTGGAAAATTCCATGAACAGAGGAGCCTGGTAGGCTGCAGTCCATGAGAGCGCTGAGTCAGACACGACTGAGCAACTTCACTTGCACTTTTCACTTTCATGCATTGGAGAAGGAAATGGCAACCCACTCCAGTGTTCTTGCCTGGAGAATCCCAGGGACGGGGGAGCCTG